>NW_028317866.1:1242500-1435000 GCF_062004578.1 Staurois parvus | reverse complement strand
ACCTGCAATCAAGACCCGGAAGCTGGTCGCCTGAAGATGTCAGAAGCCAGATGGGGACTTCTGGCATGCTGCATTTGCTGGAGCCGAGGTGAGTATAGTTCCCCTTTAAGCAGCACAGCATGGTTATCTCCCTGCCCCCATCATGTGACTGAACAATATAGAAGCGGTAGACAGATGCAGTCATTCCTCTGATCACTTCTCAATTTAGCATGTTTCTTGTTCGCACATGAGCATTCAGCAAATCTGATTGACTCCTAGTGTGGCCCCTCCATCTCCCAATCTGAATTTTACTGTACAGGGCATTGCAAGCGGCTGATACAAAGTGAAACACAGGTACATTAGCTGAATTTAGATTTTGTAATCATTAAACTGTATTAATTGCAATTTTTACATTTCTGCATGATGACAAAATGTAAAATGAAAGATAGATAGGTAGACACACACACACACACACACACACACACACACTTGTGCTCAAAAGTTTGCATACCCTGGCAGAAATTGTGAAATTATGACATTAATATTGAAAATATGACTGATCATGCCAAAAAAACCGCTTATTGAAGGACAGTGATTATATGAAGCCATTTATTATCACACAGTTGTTTGGGTGATTTCTGTTGTTATAATTTAAAAGTAGGCAAATGGCCATGATCAAAAGTTTACATACCCTGGAATGTTTGGCCTTGGCACAGACACACAAGGTGACACACACGGGTTAAAATGGCAATTAAGGGTTAATTTTCCACATCTGTGTCTTTTTAAATTGCAATTCGTGTCAATGTAGAAATTGTCAATGAGTTTGTTAGCTCTCATGATGATGCATTGAGCAGGCAAGATAGAGAGCTATTAGGAGCAGAAAAGAACTGTCAAACGAACTGTGCAATAAAATAATGGAACTTTATAAAGATGGAAAAGGAAATAAAAAGATGATATCTAAAGACTTGAACATGCCAGTTAGTAGTGTTGTATCACTAATAAGTGGAAAATATGGGGACCTCTTGATACCAAGCCAAGGTCAGGTGGACCAAGAAAGATTGCAGCCACAACTGCCAGACAAATTGTTCGGGATACAAAGAAAAACCCACAGGTAACCTCAGGAGAAATACAGACTGCTCTGGTAAAAGACGGTGTGGTTGTTTTAAGGAGCACAATACGACGAAACTTAAACAAAAATGAGCTGCATGGTCGAGTTGTCAAAAAGAAGTCAATGCCGTAAAAATGGCCAGTTACAATATGCCCGACAACACCTTGACATGCCTCACATCTTCTGGCACACTAATTTAGAGTAATGAGACTAAAATAAAGCTTTATGGACACAACCATAAGTGCTATATTTAGAGAGAGCTCAACAAGTCTATAGCGACAAGAATACCATCCCTACATGATGGTGGCTCAATGTTTTTGGGGGTGTGTGAGCTCCGAATGTATAGGGAATCTTGAGAAAATTGATGGCAAGATGAATGCAGCATGTTATCAGAAAATACTGGCATTTTGCATTGCACAACAAGCACAAACTGACCCTCCCAGCTGACCCTACAGCAGCAGAAGGTGAAGGTTCTGGAGTGGCCACAGTCTCCTGATCTTAATATCATCAAGCCACTCTGGGGAGATCAAACGTGCAGTTCATGCAAGACGACCAAAGACTTTGCATGACCTAGAGGCATTTTGCCAAGACGAATGGGCAGCTATACCAGCTGCAAGAATTTGGGGCCTCGTAGACTACTATTACAAAAGACTGCACACTGTCATTGATGCTAAAAGGGGCAATACACAGTATCAAGAACTAACTGTATGCAGACTTTTGAACATTTTGTACAGGGGTCATTTCATTGGTTTACTTGTTGCCATGTTTCGTGTTATGAATGTGCCATTCTTTTATGACACACAATTAAATAGGATTCCCATAAGAAATAAAAGTAATGTGTTATGCCTGCTCAATCATGTTTTCTTTGAAAAATGGTACAAACTGTATATTACTAATTCTCAGAGGGTATGCAAACTTTTGAATGTGTGTGCGTATGTGTGTGTGTGTATATATATATATATATATATATATATATATATATTTATATATATATATTACACACACAGGTCCATATATATTTGGACACAGGCACAATTTTAGTTTTTTTCAGGTATTTACCAAAATCAAGCTATAGGTAATATAATGGATATGGCCTGAAAGTGCACACTCCTACATTTAATTTGAGGGTATGTACATCCAAACTCTTAAGAATAGCCATCCCCCCTTTTGCAAGGGACCAAAAGTAATAGGACAATTGAATATAATCATAAATAAAATGTTCATTTTTAATATTATTTGAGAATCCTTTACTGGCAATGACTGCCTGAAGTCTGGAACCCATGGACATTACTAGACTGGGTTTCCTCCATTCTGATGCTTTTCCAGGCTTTAAATGCAGCGGTCTTCAGTTTTTCTTTGTTTGTGGGTCTTTCTGCCTTTAGTTCTGCCTTCAGCAAGTGAAATGCATGCTCAATTGGGTTGAGATCAGGTGACTGACTCGGCCATTGCAGAATATTCCACTTCTTTTCCTTCAAAAGCTCCTGGGTTGTTTTTGCAGTGTATTTTGGTTCATTGTCCATCTGTACTGCGAAGCACCATCCAATCAACTTTGCTGCATTTGGATGAATCTGGGGTGACAGTGTATCTATAAACATTGCAGAATTCATCCGGCTGCTTCTGTCACATCATCAATAAACACCATTGATCCAGTGCCACTGGAAGCCATGCATGCCCATGTCATCACCCTGCCTCCGCTATGTTTTACAATGACTTTGTGTGCTTTGGCTCATGAGCTGTTCCAAGCCTTCTCCACACATTTTTCTTCCCGTCATTCTGGTACAGATTAATCTTAGTTTCATCTGTCCAAAGAATGCTTTTCCAGAACTGGCAAAGTCGAATCTGGCTTTTCTATTCTTCAGACTTATGAATGGTTTGCACCTTGTGGTGAACCCTCTGTATTTGCTCTCGTGAAGTCTTCTGTTGATTGCAGACTTTGACAACGATATGCCCACCTACTGGACAGTGTCCTTCACTTGTCTGGATGTTGTGAATGGGTTTTTCTTTATCATAGAGAGGATCCTGCGATCAACCACCACTGTTGTCTTCCGTGGACGTCCATGCCTTTTTTATGTTGCAGAGTTCACCATTGCGTTCTTTCCTCAGAATGTACCAAACTGTTGATTTGGCCACTCCTAATGTTGCTGCTATCTCTCTGATGGATTTGTTTTGTTTTTGAAGCCTTACAATGGCCTGTTTCACTTGCATGGACAGCTCCTTTGAACGCATGATGTAGGTTAACAGCAATAGATTCCAATTACAAATACCACACTTGGAATCAACTCCAGACCTTTTACCTGCTTAACTGATAAAGAAATAATGGAGTAGCCCACACCTGGCCATGAAACAGTTTTTGATGCAATTGTCCAATTACTTTTGGTCCCTTGAAAAAGGGGGGATGGCTACTTTTAAGAGCTGTAATTCCTAAACCTTTCCTCCAATTTAGATGTACATACCCTCAAATTAAACCTGAGAGTTTGCACATTCAGTCCATATCCATTATATAACTATCAGTTTGAATATGTTTTGGTAAATACCTGAACAAAATCAAAAATTGTGCCTGTGTCCAAATATATATGGACTTAACATATATATCTATATTAATACATAGTGTTGCGCTAACTCATATAAACATAATAGCCCATAAACAGATTCAGTTTTGAATTGCAAATCGCTATGTTACTGCCTCTATCATGTGAGTGACACTCTGGAATTATTTTATGTGGAATTAAAACAGTATTACACTATGGGAGATGTCCTCTGTTCTTTCTATATGTGGAGTTAAGCTTAGAAGAGTCCCGTTTATACTGTCATTGAAGGGGTGCCTGTCATCAGCTCTCTGCTATTACCATGCTTGGATGAACTGTATTAATTTATGGGTCCACGGTAGTAGGTGAGCGGCCATCCATATATATTTTTAGGTGGAGAAACACTGAGTTAAAGTGCAGCACTGTGTTTTTCAAATAGACTTTATTTATCTGGAGCACATCATAGTGATTCTTCACTATTCAAGCACATTATTTGATTTTCACCATTCAAGCACTTTATATGTACATTTATATTTCATATTTTGATGGAACTATCGCGTTTGAATCTGTTTATGGACTATTATGTTTATGTGAGTTAGCGCAACACTAACTATGTATGTTTTAAGTGTGGGATCACCTTTTAAGTGTTTTTACAGCAGCTATTTTTTATTAGCTTATTCACTAGTTTGATGGCGCACATTGTTACACACACACACACACACACACACATATATCTCACAGAAGTGAGTCCACCCCTCATATTTTTGTAAATATTTTATTATATCTTTTCATGTGACAACACTGGAGAAATGACACTTTGCTACAATGTGAAGTAGTGAGTGTACAGCTTGTGTAACAGTGTAAATTTGCTGTCCCCTCAAAATAAACACACAGCCAATAACGTCTAAACCACTGGCAACAAAAGTGAATACAACCCTACGTGAAAATGTCAAAATTGGGCCCTAATAGCCATTTTCCCTCCCAGCTGTCATGTGACTCGTTAGCGGTACAAGGTCTCAGGTGTGAATGGGGAGCAGGTGTGTTAAATTTGGTGTTATCGCTCTCACTCTCTCATACTGGTCACTGTAAGTTCAACATGGCACCTCATGGCAAAGAACTCTCTGAGGATCTGAAAAAAAGAATTGTTGCTCTACATAAAGATGTCCCAGGCTATAAGAAGAGTGCAAAGACCCTGAAACTGAGCTGCAGCATGGTGGCCCAGGCCATACAGCGGTTTAACAGGACACAGGAGGTTCCACTGAGAACAGGCCTCGCCATGGTCAACTAAAGAAGTTGAGTGCATGTGCTCAGTGTCATATCCAGAGGTTGTCTTTGGGAAATAGACGTTTGAGTGCTGCCAGTATTGCTGCAGAGGTTGAAGGGGTGGGGGGTCAGCCTGTCAGTGCTCAGACCATACGCTGCACACTGCATCAAATTGGTCTGCATGGCTGTCATTCCAGAAGGAACCCTCTTCTAAAGATGATGCACAAGAAAGCCCACAAACAGTTTGCTGAAGACAAGCAGACTAAGGACATGGATTACTGGAACCATGTCCTGTGGTCTGATGAGGCCAAGATAAACTTATTTGGTTCAGATGGTGTCAAGCGTGTGTGGCAGCAACCAGGTGAGGTGTACAAAGACAAGTGTGTCTTGCCTACAGTCAAGCATGTTGGTGGGAGTGTCATGGTCTGAGGCTGCATGAGTGCTGCCGGCACTGGGGAGCTACAGTTCATTGAGGGAGCCATGAATGCCAACATGTAATATGACATACTGAAGCATGATCCCCTCACTTCAGAGACTGGGCCGCAGGGCAGTATTCCAACATGATAACGACCCCAAACACACCTTGAAGACGACCGCTACCTTGTTAAAGAAGCTGAGGGTAAAGGTGACGGACTGGCCAAGCATGTCTCCAGACCTAAACCCTATCGAGCATCTGTGGGACATCCTCTAATGGAAGGTGGAGGAGCGCAAAGTCTCTAACATCCACCAGCTCCGTGATGTCGTCATGGAGGAGTGGAAGAGGATTCCAGTGGCAACCTGTGAAGCTCTGCCCAAGAGGGTTAAGGCAGTGCTGGAAAATAATGGTGGCCACACAAAATATTGACACTTTGGTCCCATTTTGGACATTTTCAACTAGGGGTGTACTCACTTTTGTTTCCAGTGGTTTACACATTAATGGCTGTGTGTTGAATTATTTTGAGGGGACAGCAAATTTATACTGTTATACAAGCTGTACACTCACTACTCAACACTGAAGAAATGACACTTTGCTACAATGTAGTCACATGAAAAGATATAATAAAATATTTACAAAAATGTAAGGGGTGTACTCACTTCTGTGAGATACTGTACACACACACAGAGCTCAAAAAATTAAAGGAACACTTTTTAATCAGAGTATAGCATCAAGTCAATTAAACTCCTGAGATATTAATCTGGTCAGTTAAGTAGCAGAGGGGGCTGTTAATCAGTTTCAGCTGCTTTGGTGTTAATGAAATTAACAACAGGTGCACTAGAGACAACCCCAAAAACAGGAATGATTTTACAGGTGGAGGCACTGACATTTTTTTCCCTACTCATCTTTGCTGACCATTTTTCACTAGTTTTGCATTTGGCTAGGGCCAGTGTCACTACTTGTCGCATGAGGCGATACCTGGACCCTACAGAGGTTGCACAGGCAGTCCAACTCCTCCAGGATGGCACATCAATGTGTGCCATTGCCAGGTTTGCTGTGTCTCCCAGCACAGTCTCAAGAGCATGGAGGAGATTCCAGGAAACAGGCAGTTACTCTAGGAGAGCTAGACAGGGCCTTAGAAGGTCCTTAACCCATCAGCAAGACCGGTATCTGCTCCTTTGTGCAAGGAGGAACAGGATGAGCACTGCCAGAGCCCTACAAATTAACCTCCAGAAAGCCACTGGTGTGAATGTCTGACCAAGCATGGAGAAACAGACTTCATGCGAGTGGCCTGAGGGCCTGACGTCCTCTAGTGGGCCCTGTGCTCGCTGCCGACACCATAGAGCTCGATTGGCATTTGCCATTGAATACCAGAATTGGCAGGTCGGCTACTGGCGCCGTGTGCTTTTCACAGATGAGAGCAGGTTCACCCTGAGCACATGTGACAGACGTGAAAAGGTCTGGAGAAGCTGTGGAGAACGTTATGCTGCCTATAACATCGTTCTTCATTACCATTTTAGTGGTGGGTCAGTGATGGTCTGGGGAGGCATATCCATGGAGGGACACAGACCTTTACAGGCTAGACAATGGCACCCTGGCTGCCATTAGGTATCGGCATGAAATCCTTGGACCCATTGTTAGACCCTACGCTGGTGCAGTGGGTCCTGGTTTCCTCCTGGTGCACGACAATGCCTGGCCTCATGTGGTGAGGCAGGTAGTTCCTGGAGGATGAAGGAATTGATACCATTGAATGGCCCCCACGCTCGCCTGACATAAATCTAATAGAACACCTCTGGGATATCAAGTTTAGGTCCATCCGACACCGCAGGTTGCACTACAGACTGTCCAGGAGCTCAGGGCTGACCTGGTCCAGATCTGGGAGGAAATACCCCAGTACACCATCCATCATCTCATTAGGAGCATTCCCCGATGTTGTCAGGCATGCATACAAGAACGTGGAGGCCATACAAACTTCTGAGTACCATTCTGAGTTGCTGCAATGAAATTACAGCAAAATGGACTAGCCTGCTGCATCATTTTTTCAGTTTGATGGTGAATTCCAAGACACGCTAAAAATCAAACAATGAGGCATCCTTACGTTCCTAACACATTACCCAGTCCATATCAGTATAGATATCCAGCATATTTTTCCCCATTGAGAACTGATGTGTTTTCCAAGTGTTCCTTTAATTTTTTTGAGCAGAGCGTGCGTGTGTGTATGTATTCATTCATACACACAAACACACACAGTAAAATAAGTATTGAACACATCACCATTTTTCTAGGTAAATATATTTTTAAAGCTGCTATTGACATGAAATTTTCACCATGTCAGTAACAACCCATGAAATACATACAAAGAAACTAAAACTCAATACATTCAGAAATTAAGTTAAGTTAGAAAGCAATCCTGCCCCTTGTCAGTGCAAATGAATATCAGCTGGTTCAATCTCAACTGATGGCCTCATCTCATGATAGGTAAAAGTAAACAGAGCTCTCAAGACCTTTGCAACTTTTTTTTTTTCCCTGCACAAAATACTGATGGCATTTGTTACAGAATGATTTTTAAACTTCTGAATATTCCAGTGAGCACTGTTGGGGCCATAATCCGGAAGTGTAAAGAACATCATTTCACCAAAAACTGGCCACGACCAGGTGCTCCTTGCAAGATTTCTGACAGAGGAGTGAAAAGAATTATTAGAGTTGACAAAGAGCCAAGGACAACTTGTGGAGAGCTTCAGAAAGACATGGAATTAGCAGGTACAATTGTTTCAAAGAAAACAATAAGTAATGTACTCAACCGCCATGGCCTGTATGCACTCTCACCATGCAAGACACCATTCTATTTTATTACACACTTTGAAGAAGTTTTTTAGGACGTTTGTAGCCCACACAGTGTCCTCAACTACTTAAGCATACTGTTTTTTTGGTTCCCAAGTTTGCCTGGTTGATGAATACTTCTATTTTCATACCTGGAAGAGCAGCATTCATATAAAAAGAAAAAGTTTAGGAGTGAGATGTATACTTTTTCCCTCTGGTAAACTGGAAAGTGAATACATGCAACTGAGGCAGAAATCTCCTTGACAGCCTCCAGCTACCAAGAGAAAAAGCCAATTTATTACTGACCTTTTGTTTTACCTTCTTTGGATTCTTGCTCTTGTAATGAGGTTCTTTGCTGCTGGCAGGCTCTACATTTGCTTAAGAGATCTTGTAAAGTTGGTATTAAGGCTGGGTTGATCTGTTTTGGAGTGTGAACCGAGAGGAGCAGAGTCAATGCTCTGAGATCCTAAAGGGCAGAAGGTGAAGGGGAAGAAGCTATTACAACAATAAAACCATTAAAAACATGCACTGCTGTGCAGAAAAAAAAAAAGGGTACAATTTTCACTGGCAATGCAAGTGCTGATGTAATAAATTAGTAAATTACTAATTGAATTCTTCACATAACTGATAGCAAAGTGTAAGCCACTGAATGATTACATAGCCATAGAACAAGCCCTTTGTTAAACATTTTAAAAGGGGAAAAAAAAAAAAAAAAAAAAAGAACAAGACATTAAGACCACTCTGTTCTCTTTAACCAGTTCAGATTTTTAGACATACAATAGTGAATGGTCAAACACAAGCTGATAGCTGCTGCAGGGGCAGCCAACAGCTTGTGTGCACGTCCCTCATGGCTGGCACCCGGCTGCAAAGTAAGAAAAGATCCAGGTGGCTTTTACAGTGTGGGGGCAGCGTGGTTCCTGAGCTCTCCCGCTCTTACGACACACCTGGACCACAATAACTGGCTTCAGAATGGCGAGCAATCCATTCCTTGATTTCCCTTGCAGTGAATTAAGCCGGAAGCAATGATGATTTCATCACTTCCGGTATCAGAGCTGTTACTCCCTGGCTGATACAGCCAGGGAAGCATCTAACCAATCTGTGCTTGGTTAGTTGCTCTGGAGGGCAGGGGAGACATTGGAGCTCTAATAGACCCCAATGTCTCCATAAAGAGGACCTGTCTCCTGCTCAATGCTATCAAATGAGGGTTTGTTAACCTGTTGTGATAGCTCTAAAGGTATATTAAAAAAATAATCATAAAATATATTTTAAAAAAAACAAAACAAAAACAAAAGAAACTAATACGTAACTCCTGTTGACCTACACTCACCTACAATGCAAAGTGCACACAGGGTACGCATATGTATGTAACCCGCAACTGCTCCACACTTGGAGGCATCGCTGTGAACCTAAACATGAGAGCAATAATTCCAGCACCAGAGCTCACAGTTAACTCTAGACTGAGGAGCTGTAGTGGCTTTCAAAGCATTGCTTATGGAGGATTTTTGGGTACCATAGTTGTTTGCAATATCATGGGCGCACACTAAGACTTGACATGTTTGGTATCCACTTAACGCAACCTCATCTTTTATATTTTACCAAAAAAAAATGTGTATCATATTGAGTCTGTTTGCACGAAAATTCATTTTATTATATTTTTCTTGAAAATATGTGTTTTATAAATAGCTGAGCAAATATTATGCAACATAAAAAATTGCAACTACTACCTTAAAGTGGTTGTAAACCCTTATATATACCCAGTGAAGTGACCGGCCTCAGGTGACACACAAATGAAACAAATCCTTCCAGATAAGTTGTACCTGGCTATCTACAGCCGTTTGTCCCCTACATCCATTGAAGCGATTCATGCTGATAGCAGAGGAACAAGGCAGCAGACAGAAATGACACTTAGTACTCCAGATTGAGACAAGTACACACTATAGAGGGATATGCTTTGTTCATATTTCATGTCTGAGGTTTACAACCACTCCTAAATTCTACAGTTGTTGCAGATCAGAACGTCAAAGGGAAATCTTCCTGAAAGGACATCTGTTGAGTTGGCAACTGTCAAAAGCCAAGAAGTGATGAAAAAACGCATGTTTTTAAATGGTGTGTCCTCTTTAGAGACACGTTCCTCTCCCTTTTCCAGCCTAATCTAAAAAAAAAAAAAAAAAAAAAGTTTAACTTTAGTTTAAAAGCCTGCTGCCTTACCCCATTTAAAGTGCTGCTTGCTTTGGAAATTTCAATCCTGCTGATAAAATCAGACTCCACATTTTGATACTGATTAATGACATGTGTAATAATGGTGTTAATGAGGCTTGCACAGTTGGTTTCTGAGAAGACCTGATTTTGAACCTGTGAGGGAAGGGAAAAGAAATCACTGTATACAAACGTTTATAAGAAAGTGACAGCTAATCCTACAAAAGACACCTGTCATACATACCTTTACCAGGAAATGAGTGAGAAATGTGTATACCACATTGTTGTTGATGAAAACGCGCTCATCCACTAGAATACTTTTAATATATTCTGCAAAAACAGGATCCTCGCACAGCAACTTGATGCAGTTTTTTGCCAGTGGAGTCTGCATTTTTAGAGATCCAGAGATTAGGAAACAAAACACAGTTCTAGAGCCTCAGCTCATGCAGTAATTAATTTCATGAGAAAGAACGAAATCTCGAAACTGTAAAAGCATGCTAGGTGCATATATAACCAAGGGATTAAAGGTCATATGCAGTGTTAATGGTGTCCCCTCAGGGGTTTATAAAATGGTTCTTTCTACAAAGTCTCTTGTGTTACTACAACTTGCTACAGACAGAGCATATAACCCCATACACCTGTCTGCCCAAAGATTAATACATACAAGTGCTGTGCTGCACCCTTTCCTGTGCCACAGATCTCCAGCAGTACCAAGCTAGCAGCTGTGAAAACTCCGTGTACAGAAATCCACTTACTATCACTTCTTCATCCTTCCTTTCCCTATTGGCTGGGGCCATTTATTTTTTTCTATTGGCTGACTGCAGAGTCAAAGAGTATAATTCCAGCTATTCTGGAAAGGCACTGTACCCAGACAGACTATTGCAAAGCTGACATTACCTTTAAAATCTGATTTCCTGTCGGAGTTTTCACAGCTGCCATCTAAATAAATTGAGGGAAATGTTATAGGAGAGTGGGAGCTTCTCACAGATATAGTTAGATGTGATAGCAAAAGGAATGGCATGTTTTTCATTTTGTGAAGACAAGGTCCCCAAATCAGTGCCTCATTTAAGGCGGTAGTAAACTGCCAAAAGAAAAAAAATTTCCCTGAAAAATGTCAATGTGCTAGTATGCATCGCATACTAGCACATTATTAAAGACATACCTTATAATGAACCCTTCCAGCGGCGCGCTGACACCGCTGACAGGGCTTCCATCTTCACTGGGTCTTTTTTTTCCGGTTTGTGGGCTCTGGCTGCTTGATTGGCCAAGCTGTGATGACATCACTCCTGGCGCATGTGCGCGGGAGTCTCGGACGTGGCACAAAACTCTAAAGGAACAGCACAAGTTTGCCGTTCCTTCAGCGCGCATGTGCCGATGACGTCATCAGCTGCAGGGACACTGAATATCTCCTAAATGGTGCATGTTTAGGGGACATTCCTTGTTCCCACAGGTAAGCTTTATTATAAGCTTACCTGTAGGTAAAAGTGTCCAATGGGAGTTTACGTCCATTTTAAATGGTCACAGAAATAGAACTAAAAGGCTAAGTTCACCTTAGGAGCATGTTACACCTATATTTAGGGTGTAACATGCTACTATGCAGGCACCTTCCGCTGCCAGCACTCCCCACTTTGGGACAACGGGTAGGGATCTTCACTCTGTAACCACTGACAATTTGATAACAGTGCAGCCATGCGGAGCTGTTCCCACACAGCCGCATCATTCACAGTTTCTTGATCAGTAAATGAATCAGACTACAAATACTGTCAGCCACTGTGACTAACAGCTTGTAGTTCTTCCTCCCATTCAATAATTGCCTGCCCGTACGGGCCGACAGCTTATTTAGAGTCTGCAGGATCTTAGCACTGGACCTGCAATCTGCTGATCGTAGCTAACAATGCTTTAAAGGCTGCAATGTAAGAAATAAATGCACGTTTTACCTGCAAAAAGATGTGCATTTATAATAAATTTTTCTTTACAAACTTGAACTTATTTAAAAACTATTACTTGGCAGATGTTTGGATCATGTGCATCTTCGTACAATGTGCATTTTAAGACTTACTTGTTACTTATCATGCAGCTGATTAACATACCTGTGTTTGGCATAATTCTGTCCAGAGTTTAGGAAATAATGCAAGATGTAATGAGAGCCCTTCATATGCAATTAGGATACCTGTAAAGAAGGTAAAAAATTTTGTTCAAACTTGAAAATGACAAAATGCATGGCTGCATGATTGATGGAAAATGGTCTAGCATCCTCTTGGATACCCATGACAAATTTCTCAAAGTCTGGGGCACTTCGGATGCCAGAAACTCACAAATATATACAGTTAGGTCCATATATATTTGGACACAGGCACAATTTTCATACTTATGGCTCTGTATGCCACCAGAATAAATTAAAACAAAACAATCCAAATTAATTTGAAGTGTAGACTTTCAGCTTTAATTCAAGGGGTTGAACATAAATAACAAGTACAAATTTTTGGAACTGCAACTATTTTTATATACAGTCCCTCCATTTTCAGGGGCTGAAATGTAATTGGACAATTGAATATAATCCTAAATAAAATGTTCCTTTTTAATATTTTGTTGAGAATCCTTTACTGGCAATGACTGCCTGAAGTCTGGAACCCATGGACATTACCAAAGACTGGGTTTCCTCCTTTCTGATGCTTAGCCAGGCTCTAACTCCAGCTGTCTTCAGTTGTTCTTTGTGGGTCTTTCTGCCTTTAGTTTTGCCTTCAACAAGTGAAATGCATGCTCAATTGGGTTGAGATCAGGTGACTGACTCTGCCATTGTAGAATATTCCACTTTTCCTTCAAAAGCTCCTGGGTTGCTTTTGCAGTGTGTTTTGGATCATTGTCCATCTACAGATGTGAAGCGCCGTCCAATCAACTTTGCTGCATTTGGCTGAATCTGGGCTGACAGTATATCTCTAAACACTGCAGAATTCATCCGGCTGCTTCTGTCACATCATCAATAAACACCAATGACCCAGTGCCACTGGAAGCCATGCATGCCCATGCCATCACACTGCCTCCACCATGTTTTACAGATGATGTTGGGTGCTTTGGATCATGAACTGTTCCAAGCCTTCTCCACATTTTTTTCTTCCCGTCATTCTGATTAAGATTAATCTTTATTTCATCCGTCCAAAGAATGCTTTTTTAGAACTGGTCTGGCTTTTTTAGATGTTTTTTGGCAAAGTCTAATCTGGCTTTTTATGCTTCAGGGTTATGAATGGTTTGCACCTTGTGGTGAACCCTCTGTATTTGCTCTTGTGAAGTCTTCTCTCGATTGTAGACTTTGACAATGATACGCCCACCTCCTGTAGAGAGTCCTTCACTTGTCTGGATTTTGTGAATGGGTTTTTCTTTACCATAGAGAGGATCCTGTGATCATCCACAACTATTGTCTTCCATGGTCATCCATGCCGCTTTAGGTTGCTGAACTCACTAGTGTGTTCTTCTTTCCTCAGAATGTACCAAACTGCTGATTTGGCCACTTCTAATGTTGTTGCGATCTCTCTGATGGATTTGTTTAGATTTTGAAGCCTTACAATGGCCTGTTTCACTTGCATGGACAGCTCCTTTGAACGCATGATGTAGGTTCAAAGCAATAGATTCCAAATGCAAATACCACACTTAGAATCAACTCCAGACCTTTTACCTGCTTAATTGTTGAAGAAATAACGAAGGAGTAGCCCACACCTGGCCATGAAACAGCTTTTGATTCAATTGTCCAATTACTTTTGGTCCCTTGAAAAAGGGGGGATGGCTACTTTTAGGAGCTGTAATTCATAAACCCTTCCTCCAATTTGGATGTACATACCCTCAAATTAAACCTGAGAGTCTGCACTTTCAGCCCATATCCATTATATAACTATAGCTTGAATATGTTTTGGTAAATACCTGAAAACAAAACTAAAATTGTGCCTGTGTCCAAATATATATGGACCTGAATGTATATCCTACATTGCTCACAACTCTACAGTTGCCCTTGTGTTATTCTGGCCTCATGCTTTACCCCTTTTTCCTCCACTTCTCTCTGCCATTCTCATTTCACCCGTTCCTTGCTTCTGCCTTTCCTTTTTTTTAGTGATGTTAATTTTCTCTCTTATTTGAAATACAACCACTATGATTTCTCCCTGGAGTGGAATGTTGCCCTTCTAGGCTGCTGCTCCTTTTTATGTTAGTAGTTTTTTTGCCTCAGCTCGTCTTGTCTGGCCACCCTCTATATACCCTTGGTCTACACTTAACACGGGACCCAGTATACCCACTAGATTTTATAATATTGTATGTATTTTTTATACAGTGACCCCACTATACTGGCTGGGGAACTGGGCCTTTATCCTATTGTAAGTACTTTTTCTTGGGTTTTGTGCTTCTCCATCAGATACAGTGCTTGTATTTGAAACAGTACAGTCTCAACTCCTAAAGGACAACTGTACTTTTTATAAATTATATTAGATGAATCCCCCACCATTCTGAGTACAACCTGCCTGGTAAAGGACAACCATACTTAAATTATAGCTGTTCAAGAAGTGAAATGAACTTCCAACATACAAGTCATACACACAGAAAATACTCTACTCTGGTAATACTAACAAGAAATACTTGTACACCAAGGACCCCACATATGTACCGATGATTTATTTAAACTATGTGACTATATGTCTATTTAAGAAGATTTACTTACTCAGCTTTATCAAAGCTTCGGTA
This sequence comes from Staurois parvus, assembly GCF_062004578.1. Taxonomy (NCBI): domain Eukaryota; kingdom Metazoa; phylum Chordata; class Amphibia; order Anura; family Ranidae; genus Staurois; species Staurois parvus. The sequence continues at coordinate 1,419,972 of NW_028317866.1, read as the reverse complement.
AACTTCTCACAATTGATTGCTACACGGCAAAGGAGATGAATAAACTGGTGATATGAAGATAAGTAATCTAGCAGCATGCGGTCATATACATCATCTTTACCCTAAAAAATAAAAGAGCAATAATAAAACAGGTTTTATAGGTTAGGACCAATGATTGAATAATGATAAATGTGGTAAATCCTCACACAGAAAGAAAGGTGTAACTTGTAGGACGTTAGAAGATGTGGGGCTTGAAAGAGGTTAAGAGAAATCTGAGATTAGCTGGTGACAAAGGCAGAGGTACTGTTGGGCTTGTGAGAGGCTGACAGAAGAGACTGAGTTTTGTCAGATGGTGGAAGAAAGAAGAGTCTCAATGAAGTTAGTATCGGAGAGCTTCTATTCTATTTTATATCTACATCCTAAATTAATTCCTTTAGTCAAATAAATGAGGCATTCTATTTGCACTACTTTTATTGCAATCTTTTTTTTGTCCCATTTATAGTTGTGTTTTTTTTTTTTTTCATCTACTTATATAGAGTGATGTATCGCTTACAAATCTGATTAGAATGCACTCTGCCATTACCTAAAACGTCTTTACAGCTCCCATAAGCACAAAACTGCAATCTTACAGAGAAGAAAACACTGAAGCTACCCATTGCCAAATTGGATGATAGAAGTGCTTATTTTTGCATACTTGAGGTCAGTGATTCAAAATATTAAAGCAAACGGATAGGCATGGCTATTATGGACTCTCCATATATGCATACTTGTTTCAGGGCACAGTACAAAGTGGTTTGGTGCAGCGCATTGTAAAAACTCATGCCTACTGTACTTTCTGTGCATTTCTGCAAGTTTGGCTGCCTACTGAAATGAATAGAATGTCAAAAACGCACTGTGTTTTCTGGTGTGAACCAGCCCTCAATATTTAAACAATATAAACAATACCCAGAACAAGCAAACTGCCTTGATTTATACTTTACAATCAAACTAAGAATGTAACAAAAACTGAGCACTTTTAACGAATAACTGAGAACTAATGTCTTGTCTGGAGATAGAGGTTTGGCTATTTAACCAGTTGCCGACCGCAGATAGCCAGTACCCATCATCAGTGCCGCCTATCAATGCCGCCTATCCGTGCCACCTCATTAGTGCTACCTATCAGTGCTGCCTATCAGTGCCCATCAGTGCTGCCTATCAGTGCAGCCTTATCAACGCACATCAGTGAAGGAGAAAAATTACCTGTTTGCAAAATTTTATAATAGAAACAAAGAAACCTTTTTTTTTTTTTTAATTTTTTGCTCTTTTTTTGTTTATAGCGCAAAAAGTAAAACCCCAAATGGTGATTAAATACCACCAAAATAAAGCTCTATTTGTGAGAAAAAAATTATAAAAATTTCATATGGGTACAATGATGCATGACCGCGCAATTGTCATTCAAAGTGTGACAGCGCTGAAAGTTGAAAATTGGCCTGGTAAGAAAGGGGGTATAAGTGCCCGGTAGGCTAGTGGTTAAAAATGTTATAGTCACTACTATAAATATTAGAAATAACATGCATAGTATATTATGACTGCTATATTTCTGTTTCAGATTTAATTTCTCAAAAGGCATTTTAAGTTGAAATACAGGTGAAGTTTAGGAGTCGTGATACTTTGTGGCCGAGCGATATTGGTCACAAAGAGAAAAGTGCACAATGAACGCAACTTCACGAGTAGTTCATCTGTAATTTATGAAATGTCTGGCAGCATGAAGTTCAAATATGAATGACCTTATTTTATAAAGCTTTTCTTATTTCATATATAGTAAATTTCTCTGACAATGGAGTGCAAGTTAAACTCCAGAATTTGGTGCACACCACAGTAAGGCACCTTTTTTGTTCACTACGGTAATATCATGTACTGATTACTTGTAACTCTTGGTGTGTACAACAAACTTTTACTAATTTTGGGGGAAAAAATCTATGAAAGTGCACCAATTGTTCAGCTCTATCAAATCTCTCAGTTCCATAAGAAGGCTTGAAAGGTGCAGCCTTGTTGTTATTTTCCTCGAAGAGTAGGAAGAAGGAGGCTGAGAGGATGCTGGGATCTCCCAGCATTCTTTAAAATCCTATAAAGATTTCAGTGCGGATTTTTACTAGTGCTCTCTAAATTACCAGACAGCTGGCTATCTTGTTGCCTATAGTAATGCAGCTCAATAAGGAATTGTAAAACTATGGATCTAAGCTTTACTCCCCTGAAGATTTCACAGTACATCCCTATATAAACAGATACAATAACATTTTTTAAAAAAATGTTATGCTCCTTGGCCAGAAAAGACAACGGGGAGGAAGTTTTCACGTTTTGTACTCTTCTATATTTACCCACCTTGCTGGATTCAACCATTGTGGGCAAGAGGCACATGTTAAGCTCTGGACGAGGGGGGCGAATATTGCTTTTTCCTCCAATGAGTTTCATATTTTCACGGCACGGGAAGTATGGACCAAGAGACACTGAAAAAAACAAAAAGGAACAGAATAATTTAAATAAATCAGTAATAAACCTGGGATTTAAATCTAGATATATGGAAAGGCTATTGTTATGCATTTGTCACATTGTTACGCATTCCAAAACAGCCACCACCTACCATCACCTGAACATCCCTGTTGATAAGGCTGTCCATCATACTAAAGGGGACAGGAAGTGGGACCAATCTTTATTATTTACAGAAAGGGGTGGAGACAAGCAGATAACCTGACCAGCCTAGGACTTTCACAAGTAATCCCTGATTATATATTTGGTAATAAACAGTTAAAACATGTGCATTGAAATATAATTACCCCATTTCCAAGAGTTACCAGCATCCCTCTCCCAGTCTCCACTCTGATGCATTCCAAAGGTGTTCTATTGGGCTGGGGTCAGGACTCTGTGCAGGCCAGTCAAGTTCCTCCACCCTAAACTCACTCATCCATTTCTCTAAGGACCTTGCTTTGTGCACTGGTGCGCAGTCATGTTGGAACAGGAAGGGGCCATCCCCAAACTGTTCCCACAAAGTTGGGAGCATGAAATTGTCCAAAATGTCTTGGTATGCTGATGCCTTAAGAGTTCTCTTCACTGGAACTAAGGGGCCAAGCCCAACACCTGAAAAACAACCCCACACCATAATCCCAGCAGACTTTACACTTGGCACAATGCAGTCCGGCAAGTACCATTCTCCTGGCAACCATGAAACTTAGACATGTCCATCGGATTGGCAGACAGAGAAGCATGATTCGTCACTCCAGAGAACACGTCTCCATTGCTTTAGAGTCCAGTGGCAGAGTGCTTTACACCACTGCATCCGACGCTTCGCATTGCACTTGGCGAAGTAATGCTTGGATGCAGCTGCCTGGCCATGAAACCCCATTCCATGAAGCTCTCTATGCACTGTTGTGGTAATCTGAACGCCACATGAAGTTTGGAGGTTTGTAGTTATTGATTCTGCAGACAGTTTGCGACATCTATGCACTGTGTGCTTCAGCATGCGCTGACCCCGTTCTGTCATTTCATGTGGCCTACCACTTTGTGGCTGAGTTACAGTTGTTCCCAGTTGCTTCCACTTTGGTATAATACCACTAACAGTTGAGCGTGGAATATTTAGCAGCAAGGAAATTTCATGGATGGACTTATTGCACAGGTGGCAACCTATCATGATACCACGCTTGAATTCACTGAGCTCCTGAGAGCGACCTATCCTTTCTGTTTGTAGAAGCAGTCCGCATGCCTAGGTGCTTGATTTTATACACCCATGGCCATGGAGGAGATTGGAACACCTGAATCCAATGGATTTGGAGGGCTGTCCCAATATAGTGTATATATCACAAAGATAGGTACCACATTCATAAGATCACAAACATTAATAAATAAATCGTTAGTTATATACTACTACTGGCTGGGCTCAAACAAACTCAAAAAATTAGAATATCGTGCAAAAGTTCATTTATTTCAGTAATGCAACTTAAAAGGTGAAACTAATATATGAGATAGACTCATTACATGCAAAGCAAGATAGTTCAAGCCGTGATTTGTCATAATTGTGATAATTATGGCTTACAGCTCATGAAAACCCCAAATCCACAATCTCAGAAAATTAGAATATTGTGAAAAGGTGCAATATTCTAGGCTCAAAGTGTCCCACTCTAATCAGCTAATTAAGCCATAACACCTGCAAAGGGTTCCTGAGCCTTTAAATGGTCTCTCAGTCTGGTTCAGTAGGAATCACAATCATGGGAAAGACTGCTGACCTGACAGTTGTGCAGAAAACCATCATTGACACCCTCCATAAGGAGGGAAAGCCTCAAAAGGTAATTGCAAAAGAAGTTGGATGTTCCCAAAGTGCTGTATCAAAGCACATTAATAGAAAGTTATGTGGAAGGGAAAAGTGTAGAAGAAAAAGGTGCACAAGCAGCAGGGATGACCGCAGCCTGGAGAGGATTGTCAGGAAAGGCCATTCAAAAGTGTCGGGGACTTTCATAAGGAGTGGACTGAGGCTGAAGTCAGTGCATCAAGAGCCACCACACACAGACGGATCCTGGACATGGGCTTCAAATGTCGTATTCCTCTTGTCAAGCCGCTCCTGAACAACAAAAAATGTCAGAAGCGTCTTACCTGGGCTAAAGAAAAAGAAACCTAGTCTGTTGCTCAGTGGTCCAAAGTCCTCTTTTCTGATGAGAGCAACTTTTGCATCTCATTTGGAAACCAAGGACCCAGAGTATGGAGGAAGAATGGAGAGGCACACACTGCAAGATGCTTGAAGTCCAGTGTGAAGTTTTCACAGTCTGTGTTGATTTGGGGAGCCATGTCATCTGCTGGTGTTGGTCCACTGTGCTTCATTAAGTCCAGGGTCAACGCAGCTATCTACCAAGAGATTTTGGAGCACTTCATGCTTCCTTCCACAGAAAAGCTTTATGGGGATGCTGACTTAATTTTCCAGCAGGACTTGGCACCTGCCCACACTGCCAAAAGCACCAAAACCTGGTTCAATGACCGTGAGATTACTGTGCTTGATTGGCCAGCAAACGCGCCTGGCCTGACCCATAGAGAATCTATGGGACATTGCCAAGAGAAAGATGAGAGACTTGAGACCGAACAATGCAGAAGAGCTGAAGACCGCTATTGAAGCATCCTGGTCTTGCATAACACCTCAGCAGTGCCACAGGCTGATAGCTTCCATGCCACGCCGCATTGAGGCAGTAATTGCTGCAAAAGGGGCCCAAACCAAGTACTAAGTACATATGTATGCTTCTACTTTTCAGAGGTCCAATATTGTTTTAATGTACAATCCTTGTTTTATTGATTGCATGTAATATTATAATTTTCTGAGATTGTGGATTTGGGGTTTTCATGAGCTGTAAGCCATAATCATCACAATTATTACAAATCACAGCTTGAACTATCTTGCTTTGCATGTAATGAGTCTATCTCATATATTAGTCTCACCTTTTAAGTTGCATTACTGAAATAAATGAACTTTTGCACAATATTCTAATTTTTTGAGTTTGTTTGAGCCCAGCCAGTAGTAGTATATAACTAACGATTTATTTATTAATGTTTGTGATCTTATGAATGTGGTAATTTTTCGAGTTTCACCTGTATGCCCATTTTGTGTTCCGATTTTGTGTTCAGATTAAAAAATAAACAAAAAACAGATCAATCTTGCACGAATTTGAATAGATTCTTGGACAGAATACCACAAGTATGTCTGAAAATTGCCTTTACAGTTTTAACAGCGGATCTGTGTCTGGAAAAATACTTTGCAGTGAGGCTGCAAAATACTAATCTTGAGAGGGGTAAAATGTTTTTAAACTGGATTTAATACAAAATGGATATAGATCGATAATACAGCTGGAGATTGTCTTAATAGGATCTAACATTTTTAGGCTGAATGAATATTTTTTCCTATTTAGTAAAGAAAATAAAATAAAATAATAATAATTAAAAAAAACACTTACTTGGGATGTTGCTATGATGGTATGTACAATGGTTGTGCTGTAAAAATGGAACAAGTGTGTGCAAAAAATCATGAGGACTCAACAGCACGAGTTCTTTTAGGACATCTAAAAACAATACAGAAGTAACCTGTTACAATTCTGTGAAAAAAAGGCACACAACTACACAATGTAAAAATAGATAGTAACACCAAAAACATGGGATAATCTATCTAAAAGCTGGAAACAATTTCATATGATCAGTGATAAAAGCACAACAACAACATTATACACCTAAATGTTTGGGGGAATGCTCATACATGCAATTAACCACTTTTGCTGCCTAAAAGAACACAGGAGCTTGCATATGAGCATACATACAGTCATGGCCAAAAATATTGGCACCCCTGCATTGCTGTCAGATAACGCACCACTTCGCCCAGAAAATTGTTGCAATTACAAATGTTTAGGCATTCTCATGTTTATTACTTTTGTGTGTATTGGTATGACACAAAAAAGTGGAGAAATAAAAAACCAAATCTGACACATCCCACACAAATCCCCAAAAATGGACTGGACAAAATTATTGGCACCCTCAATTTAATATTTGGTAGCACACCCCTTGGAAAAAATAACTGAAATCAGTCACTTCCTGTAACAATGAGTTTCTTCCATCTCTCTACTGGAATTTCGGACCACTCTTCTTTCACCAACTGCTCCAGGTCTCTCAGATTGGAAGGAATCCTCTTCCCAACTGCAGTTTTGAGATCTCTCCACAGGTGCTCTATGGGATTGAGATCTGGACTCATTGCTGGCCAGTTCAGTACTCTCCAGCACTTTGTCATAAAGCATTTCTGGGTGCATGTGTTTTGGGTCATTGTCCTGCTTTAAAACCCTTGACCTCTGACGGAGATCCAACTTTCTAACACTGGGCCCTACATTGCACCCCAGAATTCTTTGTCTTCAGATTTCATAATACCATGCACATGGTCAAGACATCCGATGCCTAAAGCAACCCCAAAACATCAGTGGACCTCCACCACATTTGACTGTAGGGACTGTATGCTTTCCTTTAAAGGCCTCATTTATTTTTCTGAAAACAGTAGAATGATGGGCTTTATCGAAAAGCTGTAATTTTGTTTCATCCGTCCACAGCACATTCTCCCAAAAAGGATTTTGGCTTCCTCAGGTATGTTTTGACAAATTACAATTTGGCTTTCTTATGTTTCTGTGTCAGCAGTGGGGTCCTCCTGGGTCTCCTACCATAGCGTCCCTTTTCATTCAGATGGCCACATATAGTGCAAGCTGACACAGTTTTACCCTGTGCCTGAAGGTCAGCTTGAATTTGTCTGGAAGTTGATTGAGGTTCTTTAGCCACCATTCAAACAATCCTTCATTGCAATCTTTGATCAAATCTTCTCTTTCGTCCACGTCCAGGGAGATTAGCTGCAGTGCCACGGGCTGTAAACTTCTTGACATTGCTGTGCACAGTGAACACAGGAATATTACGATCTCTGGAGATAGTAACTTAGAGATTGTCCATGCTTTTCCACAATTTTTGTTGTCAAACCCTCAGACAATTCTTTGCTACTCTCTCTCTTCTCCATGCTCCATGTGTCATACAGAGACACACAACAGAAAGGTTGAGTCAATTTTTCACCATTTTTACTGGTTGCTGGTGTGTTTTCTATATTGTCAGCACCTATTAATTGATACAGGTGAGTTTAATTACAAATTACAGGAGCATCACAAACTTGGAATGCAATTATTTCTTCCAGTTTTGAGAAGGTGTCAATGATTTTGTCCAGTCCGTTTTTGGGGGTTTTATGTGGAATGTGTCAGATTTGGCTTTTTGTTGTTTACTTTTTTGTGTCATACCAATACAAACAAAAGAAACAAACATGAGAATGCCTAAACATTTGTAATTGAAACAATTTTCTGGGCGATTTGGTGCATTATCTGACAGAAATGCAGGGGTGCCAATACTTTTAGCCATGACTTTATGAGTATATATACAGGGCTGCCAAAAAAACTGCTGTAGACAACACTGGCCTCTAACCACTGATCACTATCAATTTACTAAACACACTGGAGGAGACTTAGGCTACGTTCACACTAGCGTTGTGTGCAGGCGGCAGAGAAGCGTTTGGGAAGCATTTTTACCGCTTCCCAAACGCCTCGGACAATTCTGCACGTTGCAGCACATGGTGCTGTTCTAACGGGAGCGTTAGCGTTGAGGCAAAACGGATGCCTCTGTCGAGTAAGGAAGCGTTGAAGCCTCCTATTCTAGTCTAGTTCATGGTGCCGCTCTGCAAACGCCCGGCCGGCGGTGCGGACGTGGTTGCGGGGCGTTCGCGAAGCGGTAACACCATTCAAACTTCATTATAGGCGTTTGTAGGACATTTTTAACGCTCGGCAAACGCCTAGCAACCGCCGCTAAAAAAAGCGTTAAAAAACGCTCCGCAAACGCCGGACCAACGCTTGTCAAACGCTATAGGGGCGTTTGGCAAGCGTTGGTAAAACAGTCAAGTGTGAACGAGCCCTTACTAAAACTGGTGCACTGAGAATCTGGTGCAGCTGTGCATGGTAGCCAATCAGATTCTAATTTCAGCTTGTTCAATTAAGCTTTGACAATAAAACCTGAAAGCTGATTGGTTTCTATACAGTTCTGCACCATGCAGTTTTAGTAAGTTGCCCTTCATGAGCAATATGTTAAAGCAAAAAAAAATATCTGTCCCCAGTTCCATGATCATTGCAGGCAAAAAATTTAGATAAGCCAAATCTGCCAAAGCTACAAGACACTTACATTTTTTTGTGATGAAACAAAGTGGTTGTAAATATAAAAGGTTTTACATTCTCTGCTTTAAGGTAAAAATATTTCATTAGTAGCTCCTGTGCAGCCCCCAAATACTTACCCAAGACCAATCTTGATCCAGTGAAGTGCACATCTGCAGCAGCTCTTCTCCCCTCTTCCCACTCTCACAGGATTGGCTGAGAACAGTGGGAGCCACTGACTCCTGCTGCCGTCACTCAAAACCTATGGGCAGAGAGCAAGGGGCTTGGCCGAGTCAGGCTGTGAGTCTGAATAGACACACACACCCTGGCTCAGGCTCAAGCATGCACAAGTGCCCCCAAAGGAAGCGGAATTCTATGGTGGGCCCTGTGCGTGCGGAGGGGGCTGCTGGTAGAGCACCTGAGAAGATTGGAGCTGCTCTGTGCAAAACCAATGCACACAACAGGCAAGTATGACATGTATGTTATGTAAAGCTTTACAATCACTCTAACTATATCTTTGGCAGCATTTTATTTCAGTTGACATATAGCTCTAACGGGCATCTTTTTTGTATGTCAAATGCTTTGCTTAAAAGGCAGTAAAATAAATGAAATATACCATAAAATTAACTGAATTTTGCTGCTCAAAAAATGTCCAGGGAACTTTAAAAATGGTAGAAAATGAGAGGCATGAAATGTATGATAATTTCTGGGAATAAGGAAGTCTTCAGATTTTTTATCTATTGTCAAATGCCACTTCCCTCTGGATCCAACCTTGTGATTAGTTTACAGTTTGTAAATGAACCGCATGAGGAGATGGTTTACCTATGCAGGCATTTCGCAGTTCTGGAGGACTGTAGGAATTTAACAAGGTTAAGAGTTTGTGAGCAAATTCAATTCGTTCCTGCCACTGAATCAGGGCCTGCTTAACATCTGTGAAAACAAAAGAAATCAGAACCTGTGAATACAATACAAACAATCTGGATGTGCTCCCCATGATATATGCAGCTTCACTATGCATATCCTATTTGGATCAATACCCTCCCACACATTATATATAATATTCAGAAGAGTCCTGTCCCACCTTTTCTCTGTAGATAGGGACGTGTGGACTTGAGGACAGACAGGAATATGGACAAAAGCTCCACTAAGTCTCCAGTCACATGGCAGGCTGTAGCTTCATGGTACATCATATGCAAAGTGTTAAAAGACTGTGAATACAAAACAGTTCTAGTTACAATCTTCTTCATTAGAAATAGTAGCATTTACAGAAGAAAAACAAAATATGGAATGTTTATTGTTCTGGTGAAAAATTTTAAATGCTATCATTTCCCATCACCTTCTGTCTCGGTGACAGTGGCTCCACCAGGACACATGCATAGAATATGAGAGGGCTGGCAAAAAGACTGCCCCATTTTTTAAAACTTTTTTTTTTGCCAGAGTATAGATCTATGTTTGTCCCAAGCATGTTAGAATCAACCTACTTTTGACAGACTTACCAGTTCTGCTGGAAGTCCAAGCACCAAGTACATTTCAGTAAAATAATACTTTCTAAGATTCGTTTTGAATATTCCTCCTAATAGATAGTATAGAGGGTGAACACTACCTAGCAGTGACACAGACCACAATAAAAACTTGACAGGAGTCAAGTTCACTCCTTACTCTATCCCAGCTCCCACCAAAAATTCTACACACTTGAATTACAATCCATATGGTGTATCCTATAAATTTTTCAAAATAAACTGGTGCCATGAGTGAGGTTAGCGCATATATTTGGACATTCAAGCAAAGCAACTTCCGTGCACATATCTGTATAAAAATTAAATAAACCTTGTTGGATAACTCGCTATTTTAACCACTGTAGCTCCAAAAGGTTTTACCCCTTTCAAGTCCAGGCCATTTAGCTATTCAGTACTGCACTACTACTTTTTCAGAAAGCAGCACTTTCTTTTGCTAGTATTCGATGACCACTGTTTTTTTTTTGTTTTTTATCATATGAACAAAATAAGACCCAAAATTGTGAAAAAAATATTTTTTTTTACTCTCTGCTATAAAACATACGCAATACAAAAAAAAATGCAATTTCTTCATAAATTTAGGCCAAAATGTATTCTGCTACATATCTTTGGAAAAAAATACTGTGGAAGTTATAGCATCTGCAAACTATAGTAAAATAAATATATATATATTTTTTTAAAATTACTAATGGTTATAAGTGACTTATAATAGGACTGCAACAATGTGGTGGGCAATCTGACACTAGGTGGGAACTAACTACCACTAACAATAATACTATACACGGTCTCTGTACTAATGACACTGGCTGGGAATGGGTTGACATTGTAGGTAATCAAGGTGTTAAGTGTGTGCCTAACAAGTGTTAATTTGTGAAATGTCTGCCGCTTTTTACAAAAAATCTTTGTTTCTTCTCTCTGCTTTGCAGAGAGATCGTTCCCTATGTAGAGAGCCTTGTGTTGACTGTTAGTTGACCAGCACATTCCAGCCATGTATCATTGGCTGTGAGCTGCTCACAAACTCCTGCTGTGTACAGTCACAGCGGGAGTCGAAAGGTGGGGTGCGCACGCCCTGTACCCAGAAGAGGCCAGTGATGTATGGGTACATTGATGTGCCTCTGGGGGCGGGCAGTCCACAAGGGGTTAAGTCTATACTTCGTTTTACAGTTTCGGCACTAACAGCCCGCTCACACCCCTGAGTTGCGGCAATGCATGCTATTGGAGTTTGTGCGCTGCAGTATCATACATTGTGAGTAATACCCCAACACACCTCCAAAATGCATGTGCACTGCAGCACAGTGCCGTATATTGCACATTGTTCTGTGCCGTTCCATCTGGCCTATTTTTATGTGCATTACTGTACAATGCAGCACAATGATACTGAATGGGCTGTTTTATGCACTGTACTGCAAGCCAGCATACACGCTTCAGAGAAAATGGGCCCTAAATGTACATAAGAGAAATGTTAACATTCATAACATGCAAACAATATAGAAAATATCATTAATACCCACCAAAAACATTGCACCTGCATTTCTAGGAATACAAAGGACAACCCACCTCAGTCATTAAGATCAATCCTCTGTTGAATACAACAAGAAGTCTGTCTTCATCGGACTCCAACAATATTCTAAAGGCACTGCAAGATAGGTAAAGCCATGTCAGGTCACATACAAATAGGTTTCTTTCAGACCTCATTTACCTATATATTCCTCATATTTATAAGACTTACATAATTACAATTCAAAGATCATTTCAAGAAAAGAAACTCTTAAGTGGCTATTTAAAAGACGTGAGAAACGAATGTCATCTATTAGGCCCTGTTCACACATACTGCAGTGACCTGTGTTTTACTGTACTGGAAGAATACAGGTCATGGCAAGGACACATTGAACACAACTGTTTTCTGTGTGTCCTGTTCACACCACAATCCAGGCGTCATGTACAGTGCAGTGCGTTAAAATGCTACATGTATGCAACGCACATACATGCACATCAACACAATGCAAATCTATCTAAAAAGAAGCCTTTTATTATTTTGTTCTTTACAGGGGCTAATAGAAAGTGCATAAAAAATGCACGCCAATGCACATCCACTTTTTGAGCATATTCATGCATTTTAATGCATGTGTATGTGTGAACTAGTCATTCTCTGGTAAATGAAAAGAAAGATTGATAAGTTATGGACAACTTTTTTTACTTTTACTGCAATTTTGTTTCAGTGTTATAAATGGCCCCTACACTTTTGTTTCATTGTTATAAATGGCCCCTACACTTTTGTTTCAGTGTTATAAATGGCCCTACACTTTTGTTTCAGTGTTATAAATGGCCCTACACTTGTTTCAGTGTTATAAATGGCCCTACACTTTTGTTTCAGTGTTATAAATGGCCCTACACTTGTTTCAGTGTTATAAATGGCCCTACACTTTTGTTTCAGTGTTATAAATGGCCCTTACACTTTTGTTTCATTGTTATAAATGGCCCCTACACTTTTGTTTCAGTGTTATAAATGGCCCCTACACTTTTGTTTCAGTGTTATAAATGGCCCCTACACTTTTGTTTCAGTGTTATAAATGGCCCTACACTTTTGTTTCAGTGTTATAAATGGCCCTACACTTTTGTAATTAGCAGCATACTGCAAGTGCAGAGCGCCACCTCCTGGAAGTGGAACTACGCTGCATCCAAGCACCACAAACAACACTTTTTATTTCATTTTTAATAGCAAACTCATTTATACATCCATGTCTCCATGCTTTTTGCTTTGAAAAAACACCCCCTTGCATTTCTGACTGTTGCCATCATTAGTAAGGGCAGATGATTCATGTAGAATTTAGCTCAGGCATGCAGGCAGGAGAGGGTGTATATATAACTTCCTATTTATTTACTAATGCTAGTAGCATAAGGATTAAAAATAATCAATGATGAGACAGTGAATTTCTGCTTTAAAAAATGTAATTATTATATTTGTCCAAAAATATTTTTCAAAAACAGTTTAGATGAAAGAAATTTCTCCTCCTCTAGGACACCATATAGGAGTATGTCATTCCGAGGCTGACACTTTAAAAAGGATGCCTAAATTCCTTGACAGGTCCTTTGCATGTGTGTTACTGCACTTATTTTTAAGGTCACACATACACACTATCCTAGCTTAAGCCTGGGTTCACATATATGCTGTGCATTATATCGCATAGGATTCGCACAGGAAGCTCACATGTGATTTGTGTGCAGTGCGATTAGAGCCGTACATTTTGTATGGCTCTAATCACACCGCACCAAAAAGGTGCAGGGCCCTTTTTTGGGACCGCACTAGAAACAGATTGCATGGGCATTCACACCTATGCAATCCAATTCTGCACATTGCTTTGCGTTTTGTGGACCGATGTCGGGGTGCTGTTAACACACACCCGCAGCGGTTTGCATGATCGGGGTGCAATTCTGATGCAGTGCGGAATTCGCACAGAAAACGCTGCAAACGCTTCCACACCGCATCAGTGTGAACCAGGGCTTACAGCACACATGTACTTGGACTATGCAGGGCAAAGTAACAGATTTGTTTTATAACTTGTCCCCCTGCACACACTCATATCCCCCCCCCCGCAACCCAATGTTCAACTGTCAAAATAAAGTGGTGTGGCAACAAAAATACAGTGAACTTGTTGTTTTATTCTATATGGATAAAAGCACAGGTTCACATTAAATGATCAAACAACAAACATACAAAAGGCTGTTACACAAAGAACCACAACAAGGGCCAATCACACTGCATTTGGGAAATATTGGGATATCAACTATGTTATTATGCCTCCTATCATTTTGACATTGTTCACTGTATCTTACCTTATTAAAGTTGTCCAGCAGGAGCGGCCATCCAAACAACGCAAGTAACAGCTTATTGTAGTTTTCTTAAACTGTTTGATATCTTCCAGCTCTTCCTCTCTCATGTCTGGTCTCTGAGCTACAAAGAGCTGCATGAGATTAAACAGCTCTTCTACAGCCTGCACAAGCAAACATAATATTCAATTGCACACTTTCCTTAACATTTTTTCCAAGCTTGCAAAAAATTAGCTCTTAAAACCCAAATGAAAGTTCAGTTTAAATGAGCTAGCCAGCATATTGCAGGAAAAGACCCTCTGGTATCTGTGTGGAAGTGGTGGACTCTGAATCTGATACACCCCTTAGTTACTATAGCTCTTCAGTCAGCTATGCCCATGCTCCATGTCCATTTGAGTGCTCTAGTTCTGACTCAGTAGTGTCAGACAGATCCTCTGCTGACAACTGATTATCCACTTGAAGACCGCCCTGTAGCAGTGTTACTGCTACAGGGCAGTCCTCCTGTGAAAAATCACACATATATACACTTGATTATGCAATTCTGCCTCATGAGGGCACATGTCTCCAAATCACATATATAGGATTTTAAGTAAGTGAAGTTGATTTAGATCCGAGGGGAAGCTCTAAAATGAGGCAAACCTCTGATTTCCTTCATCCAATCATGTGCAAGCAAAAATTATGTTTTTTTATTTTCCTTGCATGTTCCCCTCAGATCTACAGCAACTGCACTTTCAGTGCACAGCCTGTTTGCCTTTAGTAAAACAACCCCATGCAGGGACGTTTAGAAGCAGTAAAAAAATGCCAGATGCCCCCAACAGCAGCGTTAAAAACATCAAATGTGCATGAGGACTTAAAGTGGTTGTAAATCCTTAAATATACCCAGTGAAGTGACTGGCCTCAGGTGATACACAGAGATGAAACAAATCCTCCTACATATGTTGTACCTGTCTAATTACAGCTGTTTTTCCACTACATTCTTTCTAAGTGTAGAATTTACAAAAAAATCTCTCAGCTCTGAAAAGCAGGGGGTGGGGGAGCTGAAGTTACACTCAGCTCTGAGAGCTGATTGGAAGGAAAAGACACAGCCCCCTCCACACAGCACAGAGGAACAGAGCTAAGGCTGCCAATCTGCTAGAGGTCCCTGACCTGTCACCATTTTTCTCTTGGTGTCAGGAAAACTTGTCAGAAGTGACTCATGCTGATAGCAGGGGAATGAGGCAGAAATAACACTTTGTGCTCGGTGTTGAGACAAATACACTCTGTAGAGGGATATGCTTTGTTCATATTCTTTGTCTGAGGTTTACAACCACTTTAAGCAATTTTCTTTCCTTCAACCCATGAAAAAAAAAAAAAAATCATTGGATTTCCCCATCTACACAGTGTTAATGGGAGAATCCCTCCTGCTGCACTACTATATTCTGACAGCAGCAGGTTACCCTGCCTTCAGAAAAGCTGTCAGCTGTAATTGCACAGGAAAAACCCTGACAGGGTGCTTGCACTGAAGCTGACCAACAGATTGACTTCAGTACAACCAGCTTTCCAATAGATGGATCGAAATGTATCTGGTTCCTGCTGAACCAGCTGATTTTCACTCTATCTATGGCCGGCATTAGGCAGATTAATACAGAGATTTAATTCCTGATACTTTATGCTAGCTGCGGAGCAAAAGGTAGGGCACATTAATTAGGGCTAAGGATTGCTACAGATTAAAAAAATAATGCCACCTTAAATACACATTTACTCCAAACACTTCCTTTGAAAGGTTCACTGTGGTCTTTCTGCAGTACTTTGTAAGAGTTTTTTTTAATCAAGGTCAATTAGCTAGTGGATGATTTGTGCACGAAAAGCTCCCTCATGTTCTTAACACTATGACTTTCACAATAATTAACATCAAGCTTTCCTCTCTTACCGCAGGGTACTGACTGGCATGCGGCGTAAGGTTTTTAAAGGCCCACTGAATGTTCTGATGTGAGGCAAGTTGACGGGTGAAGGCAGGAGACTGTTCACAGCACATGCGAAGAATGCCGTAATAAGCTGGCAGCATGCCACGATTGAAGAGCACCACGTCTTGGTCATCATGATCCGCCAAGATATAATTAAAGGCAATATTCTTGGTCACCACAGGATTCTGAACAATAAGGCGCACATTCTCCGGACAGTCAACACAGACATTGTACCAAAAGGAAAGCAGCGCTTGCTTGTTGTGGTTTGTGGCTATGGCTGGCTCAGACAGCTTTGGCTGGAAGAGGTTCCACAGGTCCATGAAATATGTGGAGAACATAAGTTTTTCAGTTTTGGAAATCAAACAATAAGTCATGAAACTAAAATAGGGTACCAGCTTTGTGGTACCATGAACAGCAGCATCAACATAGAGTTTTGCTCTAGAAAGGAGGCCCAAGAGGACATTGTAAACCTGGTGAAGTACCACTGTGGTTTCTGGGCTGAGGGGCAAGTCTCGTGTGGGAATGTGAAGAGAGCGCGTGGATCTAAACATCTGACGAAAGGAGTTGCTTGGAATTAGTGACACCAACAGGTAGGCTGCAGCTGTAACACAACAAAAAGTATTAGTTATCTTCAAAAGATTCAAAGCTTAAACTTGAAAGTCCAGGGAAATTGAGGACCTTATCAGAGTTTTAGATTACCCATAAATACACCCCAACTGACAGCACAATGTAACACTTAGAAGTTCTCGTTATTACATATCCTTTCCTACAATCAGAACAACTTGTTTGAGCAACCTGAGAATTTCCTTTGAAAGAACATCTAAAATAGCATTTTGAAGAAAAAAAAAAAAAAAAAAAGAAGGAGGTGGGTCCCAGTACTATGCGAAGTTGTCTCCCCACACGTTGTTGAAGGAAAGGGGATGAGGACAATATTTTTATATAGTATGGCACATTTCATAATTACACTTTTTCTTACATTTATTGACAGGTTTATATTAACATTTATAAACAGTCGTTCAGCCTAAACTGTGCTGGGTGATTTTCTTAAATTCCAGTTTCAGTTGAAACCAACTAAATAAATTCCAGATCTATTAAAGGAGCAGCTCACCTTATTAGAAAAAAATAACACATTTTTGCAAAAAAAAAAAAAAATGCATTCATTTTTTTTTCCAGCAGGAGTCTGGAAGGCATTGCACCTGTGATTAGTGGATCAGGGGTTCAATGTTAGGCAGCTTTCAGCCCTTACCTTCATACAGGCTGTAAGTGTGAAAGCTACAGTACTTGTGTACGAATTATAAGGGCATTCATAAGTGCTCTTACAGTTCTTTCAGAACTACAAACCACCTGTCACCGTGGCTTACAGTACTTCGTAGGAAACTGAATGAATAAAGCAGACATGTGGGTGGAGCCCTGCACAGTCACACGGTTTTTGAAATGGGGGGGGGGGGGTGTTGGGATTGGGGGGAGAGGTGGCAGAAGCTGGAACATGTTGCACCCTAAATATCAGTGAAACGTAACATGTTTCGAAAGATGAACTTCTCTTTTAAAACAAAAGGTGTGCAGAGTCTTACAGCTATTTTTCATTAGAATGTACCACAGACTGAGTAGAAACGACCTTTCTATGCAGCACAGAAGGACCCTTACACATCGTGTGGTAGCAACAACTCTGCAGTGGTCCAACACACCCTCTGCTGAGTCAGAACCAGAGCTTTCCAATCAGCAGGAAACACAAGCTTTCTGACTGTAGCACTAACTGTCTAAATGTTGGACGCCTGCAGAGAGGGCACTCTTCTACAAAGAGACCAAGGGTCCTTCTCTACAGTATGCTGGCAGTGGTCAGGTTTTTCCATGGTGTGGATGCTTTCTAAAGAAAAAGAAAAAACTTTAAGACACACCTTTTGTTTTGATGCATTTGGAATGTATTTAGTAAATTTAGAATAAAAGTCCAATTGTGATTATGAAAATACTACATCAAAGACAGTGGATAATTGGTGCACTTACATGTTCTCACTCTGGGGTAATTGTGCGCCAACAGGAAACGCTCCACCCAGTTTTCCATATTCTGCAGTACCCAGCTGTGTGCTAACTTGTTTCGAGGAGTTTGCACTGCCAGCCAATCTAAACACTGAGATGGGTTGTACTCAATTACCTGAAAGAATAGCAAAGCAACAAGTAAGAAAGGAGCTGCCTCAACCAGGCCTCCCAAGAATGGAAATCATGCATAGCATAAACTTGTTTACCTCCCATATTCTTTGCAAAATGTAGGATGCAAAAGGAGGCATTCCTGGGGGCCCACCAGAAAACTCCATGATCATGGTCAGCAGTTTGAAGAAAGGATTAGCAGCCTGCAAAAGCCAATATCACATTAGTAGTCAATTTGGTTAAATTACTTTTTACATGGTCTTTGCTTCCTGCATACATGTGATGATTACAATACTGCCAAGAAACCATTCATTTAAAAATTACTATAACAGAAAAGAGACTATGTGTAAAGCCAGGGCAAATATGATGTCACTGTATGAGTTAAGTTGAAAGTTTACAGCGTTTCACTGCATAATTCATGGCTCTTTGATGCATTTATGTGCAAAATTCATCAAGTGTTCGCTAGCTATATTTGGTATTGGACACCATTTCACCATTTACGGCAGCTGTAGACTAAAAGTACTGGTGTCATACACATTAAAGTAGAACTACAGGCAAAATGTATACATAATAATAATTATAACCCATCAGATTTTTTTTTTGCCATCTGTGTCCCATTGCAGATATTTCCCTTCATTTCCTGTCCCATAGCCAAACATGATGTGGGAGGAAATACCTGCAAATTAAGGTAATTCCTTGTGGACTTCCAGGTCACCAGAGCTAGTGTTCCCATTGCAAGATTTCCCCTCTATTACTTTTCTGGGGACAACCCAAAATTTGGGAATTTCATTTACTTTCACATTTAGTGATAATGGTAAACAGGACAAATAGAGAGGGTGAATCTCCCTAACAGAGGCACAGGCAGCACAAAAACTGACAGGGGTTCTAATCCCTCTCTACTCCATCAAAAACTAAAAAAAAAGATTTTGTCTTTAGTCATATTTTAAAGGTAACAGTAAGGCCTCCTTCACATAGAAAATTATCAGCATACACCGGATTCCAGCAGCAAGAATCAGTGGATCTTTGCAGCAGGGATAACAGATATGTGAACATCGGCAACCACTCAGCCTGTACAAAGCAAGGACAGGCTGTTGCTATTCACATGTGTCCGCACAACCGGCGGTTACCTGTGTTTAGGGGTGTGACAATTGTGCGCATAGAGATCTGGACACTGGCAGCCATTTTGCTAGGTCGCAGCCATTTTGATTCTCCCTCCTCCCTTTTGTTTGGAATGTGAGTCTGTAAGTGAACGGGGGTCAAAAGTGCATATCTAAGTATTTATCCACAGCTGGGTGAACTCCAGGGCTGTAAATCCCTAATTAGCCTGGTTCCAGAAGGTCTGCTGGAAAAACCACTTTCCTCTGCCCGGTCGTGAAACAATAACTCAGTTGGACATGACCTGTAGGCCATTAGAGCAGAGTGTGCCATAAAACGTACATTCCACATGAGCAATTTTTCATACAAATTCAGAAACTTCAGCAAGAACTGGACACACATTAATATGAAGTATATATTTGGATAGGTCATTTTAATATGACTCACATGACACCTTACATCCCTATGTAGCGCCTACAAGAGGGTAGAAAACAATTTCTTTTATCCGGAGTGGCAGGATATGCTAAAGTTTGGTATCTGTGCGAGCGGAATAGAATTCCAAATATTAATCTGCCAGTTGCTAGGATGCTACCTGTACCTATTGAAGGTTATTGACCGTAGTATGAACTTGTAAGGGATTTGGTCCTAACCTTGGTCACCGCTTAACACCCATCCTCAAATGGGGTGATTGGCTATTTGTTCTCAGGAGACACCCCTTTAAGATAATAGAAAAAGACTGACAGCCTGGAGAAAAGCTAGCTCTCCCTTTTAACATCAATCAGGAACCATCCTGAGAGCAAAGGCAACCTTTTGCTCGGACGATTGGACTCTGCTCAAACCAAGGACTTTTGCAAGTATTCTGCATTCTGAAACTTCTTTCTTTCTTTTATTTCTCTGTTGTATAACACTGTTCAACAGGTAAAACGTTTTGGGCATAAAATTAGCTAATCTTACATAATTTTGGGGTGCTGAAAACGAAAATGACCCTAAAAAATGTTGATTGGCTCTAGTTTCCATGATATATTCACCCATCTAATGACGTAAGCCATTCAAAATTATGATGCAACTTCAGCTGCATATTGCGCAATTGATACTGGTGACCAATAGAAAATTGCATGTATACTGAGATGATGCAATATTAGCCTTTAATTGCATCACTTCACTGCATAAAAGCTGCAGTATCTGTAGCTGATTGTAGTTCGACAGCGTCTTTACATTTCGTTTTATGCTTATATAGGCTACTCAGTAATGCCTCGAACTTGTGTGAATAAAGCAGATAATTTCTGCTATATCTGCAGTGAAATAACTTTTATCTCACAAAAAAGGAGGATAACAGGAATGATTAAGAAAGCCTACAACTTGTATTTTGGCTGCAAGATAGGAGACCAGGACAAGAGCTGGGCACCACATATATGCTGCAATTCTTGTGGGACGGCACTGGAGCAATGGTTGAATGGAAAAAAAGGCATCTATGCCTTTCGCTGTGCCAATGATTTGGAGAGAGCCAACAGATCATGTTAGTAATTGTTACTTTTGTATGGTGCCTCCAATTGTAAAAGGGCTAAATAAGAAGAAAAAGTTATCTGTGCACTATCCAAATATTCCATCGGCAATACGTCCAGTTCCTCATGGAGAGGGGCTACCAATTCCTAAAGCACCAGAATCCTTCGTGGTTGAGTCAAGTGAGGAAGAACCTGAAGCATGTAGTCACGTGCAGTTGTAAGAGATAGCCCTTTCCTCGAATACAAGAGAAAAGCCAAGAGAAGCAAAACCGACACAAACTGAAGACAAAACTAGTGAGAATCCTAAGTATTAAAATGATTCAACTTAGCTTATGGCTATAATTTTTCTTGGTAATCCTATGCAATATATTATGCCATTTAGGCTTTGTTATGTAGTCAATATCACTTGCTTTATATTTGTGGAAAGACATCTATCTATATAATTATTGTGCATTATGTAGTCATTACGCCTATAGTAGAAAACTTTCCGTTTACAGAAAAACTAGAGCCAATTGACAAATTTCATTGTTCTATTTGAACTCAGAATGTGAAATTCATTAAGAAATGCATCCTTTTGTTTCCAAAACTGGCAAAAAATAAAAATTTGTTGAACAGTGTAATTACTCTCTTTGTATATACATTTGTTACATCTTTTTCTGTAAATATTTTAATTGCACCATTTTGACCTTTTTAGTAATAAATCCTATTTTCTGAAAAGTGTTGAACAGTCTCTAAAGCTTTTAATGCAAACTAAAGAGTCCCTGTCTCTGAAGAGTGCTACTGCATGTGATAATCCTCTGAATACATCTGTCTGTGATGACAGTGTGTTACAGACACTTATACTAATAATATAGTGTTACTGCTAACATTTGTGAGTTTCCTCCTTCTTTGTAAGAAGGTGGTGGTGGCAGTGTGAAGGGTTAATTGCATAATTAACCTGACCCAGTAACAATCGCTCTCAGGCTGCTGGCACATAGATTGTGGTCCTGCGAGCTGGAAAATCTTTGTGCAGGGCGCAGCTGAGAGTGGCATTGTTACGCAAGTCACAGCGCGGTCTGAGATCGGCTGGTCCTTTGGTCACAAGTTGGTGAGAAGGGCTGGGGTCTGACGCCGCGCAACCGTCACAAGCCAGATGTCAGAGCCTGGATCAATATATTTACATCCAGGGAAAATCATCTGTCCCTATCCAAAGGTAACTCCTGCATGTGTGTTTACAGCTGCTGTCAGCTTGCCATACTTTTGCATGAGCAGCAAAGCCACAGCTAAACTAAAATGCAGGTAAGGAAGCTGACAGGCAGAGAATGCCGGGTAACTTTAAAGTGCATCTAAAGGCAGAAGGTTTTTTACCTTAATACAATATCTGCATTAAAGAATGCATGAAGGTAAAAAACCTTCAGCCTTTACAACCACTTTAAGGTAAAAAACCTTCTGTGTTCAGCTACCCTTCCCCCCTCCGCCAGACACCCTTTTACTTACCTGAGCCCAAACTCGATCCAGCACTGTGCCCGAGAGCAGCAGTTCTCTAATCTCTCTCTCCCCCCTCACTGGACATGAAGGCCTTGAATGTCAATCACAGCATGTAAAAAGGAAATGGGGGGCAGGGCCAAGCCAAACCATGTGCAGAGCCCGACTGAGGATCGAGCCTGCACAAGCACCCCACTGCAAGCGGCCTGCTACAGGCGCATTCGTAAGGGTGGGAGGAGCGAGGAGAGCGGGAGAGGAGAGGAGGAGAATTGGGGCTGCGCAACAAACTCACAATATTGCACATAGCTGGTAATGTTGATCTGATATTTTTTAAAAATCCTTTAAAATCAATATAAACACCCCCCCCCCCCCCCCAACATGCCAAAAGATGAAGCGTCAAGCTCAAGGCAAATAAATCTATAACATGGAATATAAGCCTTTCCTTAGTAAGCCTGTATACTTATAAAATTATATCCTTGCATAAGTCTAATTGTGCATGGATCTCTTTAGTTTACAAAATGCGTTGCATACCTCTGGGGTCAGTTTTGCTATAGATGTAAATAGCATCGATGCAATCTAAAAGACAGAAGAAGGGTACAACATTTAAATAAGCAAGACATATGTTGCACTTGTTCAAAATAGTTATTAAAAAATTGGCATCCTGTGTTCAGTAAAGAAAATACCTGCTTTCTTCTGCCAAATAAGGAATTCAGAAAAGTTCAGACCTATAACACTTTATGTGCCTCTACTGCAGCAAGTTTTAATTTAACTTCTTAAGTACCAGTCTGTATTATGAGGCTAATTCTTCAGTCTCCAGTGTTGTAGGTCCTGCAGTACTGTACACAAATTACATTTTAAATAATTTTCTGGAACAGATAGAGCTTGCTTTTTGACTGCTATTTTAACTATATAAATGGAAAGAGACCAGAAAAAAAAAAAAAACGTTAAAATAAAAATGCCAGAGCTCTATGTACATCCCCAAAATCACCTTTTGTGGAAAGTAGATGCCCCAAGATTATCAAATCTTTTCCACAGTTTTTAAAAATTAAGTTGGTGTTGAGAAAGTTAAAACATTGAGCTTGAAAATGGTAACTAGATATACTGAATACAAGTCATACTCAGTGGGAGGAGATGAAGGAGTTAATTTGCAGGACAGTGGGGGCAAAGGGTAATTACAGGTCACAGAAAGGAGATCAGTAGTTTAAGAGTGAAGTAGCAGCAAAAGGGTTAAAATTGGGATTTTTGGTTTATTTGGAAAAATCTTTTTTCCTTTTTTTGGTGTACATCACAGGACACAGAGGAGTTCATAATTAGGACTACCTGGGATGTCTCAAACCACCAGATATGAGGGGGGGGGGGGGCAGCACAGCAACAAGACATGCTCAACACCTTGAAACAGAAAAGGAGGAAACCCACTACAACAAAACCTTTTGCCGAGAGCTGGGGTTCGCAGTGGCATAAACATCTACATGGTAGAACTTGGTATACATGTGAAGCGAAGACCAGGTAGCAGCAGAAGATTGATGCTAAAATTGCCCAGGAAGCACTGACACTCCTGGTAAATTGTACCTGGAAAAGCAGGAACTTTGGCAAGTTAAGGTAGCACAGACACAAGGGATGTGGGCGCACATAGAACAATTTGTGACAACCTGTACAAAGGGTTTAGCCAAGGAATGAAACAAGACAGGTCTCTGTAAGAGCACAACCAAAGCTGAAATAAGTCCCAAAGCCTCCTTTGCTTTTTCATATAGCGGGGACGACCTCACATAGTGGGGAAGCTGCTGTGTTGACAGCGTGGCTCCTACCTGCGAGCTGGGTGGCCAAGCTGACTTGTCACCTTCGCCTTCTTAAAAGTCTTACTAAACCCAGGACCCTGCATTCACTATATCTGGTCTCCCACAGTACACAGAACATGGAAATGCAATTATGTTAGAAAATATAAACTTCTAAATAGTGTATCTTTTCCCATCAGCAGTTAAAGCAGTCTAGCGACTTCTATCAGTGTGCAGCCGAGCACTGGTTAAAGCTTGTAGGAGGAGATTTCATTCGCCTCTCACTGTCCTATGAGATTGCATAACCCGTGATCCTCTGTCTGGACAGTGCTGATTGGTCCGGTGCTAATCACATACACTCTCCAAAAAAAACAACAACTCTCCAGCAGTACACACCAAACTGAGCATGTGCAGAGTGTCCCCAAGGCTGTGTTCTATCAGGAGATGAAATGGGGAACATGGAAGAAGGGGAGGATCAGAGAAGACAGGATCAAACATGCTTTACTGCATATACAGACTGATTTTACTGTTGTGGGTTTAGTAACACTTTAAGAGGTAAAAAGTGTCCTCTTCCCCACAGTAACCTTTTTGATGAAGGCATGCAAGAAGTCCACACAAGCGCTCACCTTTGAAGTGCAGCTTCTCTATTTACTTTCTGCACAGAAGTTCCACTGACCAACACTTGGGCCTTCTCACATGGACAGACAGTGCCCACCTGTGAAAGATGCCTTATTGGGTCTTTGAAGGCATCTACTGAGAAACTCAACACCCCTGGTAAGTCCTCCATGAATTTCCAAATGGTATGACCTTCCAGGTCTGATTCTCTTGAACGGAGCCATGTGCTTCACCCAGACTTGAAGAGCTTGGCAAATCCCCACTGCGGTCACCGCTGGCTGTAAAGCCACTTCTACCAGAAAGTACACCTTAAAGAGGGCTTCTAACATCTTATCTGTGACATCTTTAAAGACCAGGACCTCATCCACTGGAACCATCAGGGTCTTAGGTCTAAGCTAAATATGAAACAGTGGCGTCAACCATAGGATAATCCCTTTTATTTATTTTTAAAATAGAATTTCTCCTCCATGAGGTACTGGTAAGCAATACGCTCACACACTATGACCAATTACAGTGATCAGAAAGTGCAGAGCTGCTTGGATCAGCTCTCCACACAGTACCATGAACAGAGCCCTCCGAGAATGGCTTGGTTCACCAGCATTAACAGGTGGAACAGCTGCCCAAGGGATATTTCTGGAGTGACATTTATGCCCACCATTCTTGCCTTGAGATTTGTATTAAGAAAAAAAATCCTGTTACACTAATTTGTTAGGACTGCTTCCAGGTGAAGGTCACCATCAACATTCAAATCACATTTATTACATGACAGTCTTACACTTACATGTTCAGCAAGACGGTTGTTGTACCGGCAAAGGCTAAAAATCAGGTTGCAAGTTTGACGGATATTAATCCCATCTCGTATATGCTGGAAAAGAAAAGGAAAGCCCTAAAAAAAGAAAAAAAAATATTATTGAAACACAGAACTGCAATTACACATTCAATGGGGTAAAGTAAAGAGGATTTAATAAGCATTTAGCAAAATGACAAACAACTCATCTCATCCATGTTAAAATGCACGTGACTATAAATCAAACAGAACACACAATTACCTTTCCACCTGTTAAAGCTGCCATGTCATTCTGGGACAATGTGAGATGCCTAGAATATGGAGGAAAATGGTAATTAACACCTGCAAAAAATGTCATAACTAGATTATTTTTATTTAACTACTTACAAGTACAATAAAAAAAATACATGCCCCTGAAGGAGAAGAGTCCAAGGGGTCATACCCTGGAGAGACAATGGGGAGTTAATAGCATACAAGAACTGGGGAACATCAGTGGAGATCAGTCCAGACTGTCATTGGGGATAACCAAATTAAATCAAGGTAAAGAAACCCCTAATGGGGGGGGGGGGGGAAGATATAAGAAGCAGGGAAGAACAAGGAGGTTGCCCACAAATGACCGCTAAAACGGAAATGGAAGACATGTTGTGAAATTATAACTTTCCTTACAGAATGATATGGCAAAAATACATAAAGATCTGGGACAAGTTTTGGCCCGAGTGGAAGAAACTGAAGAAAAATTGGACAAACATGCTCAAGCAATAATTGAGTTGAATGGTCAAATGGAAGAAATGCGATGTGAACAAATGAAATTTCTATATAAGATAGAGGACCAGGAGAACAGAAATAGAAGGAAAAATATGAGGATCCGGGGGCTACCTAAAAAAGGCCCAGGGAGAGGACTTGAGAGACTTAATGAATAAGGTGCTTAATGGAAAGACCTACAGTTAGGTCCATATATATATATATATATATATATATATATATATATATATATTTGGACACAGGCACAATTTTCATACTTTTGGCTCTGTATGGCACAGAATAAATTAAAACGAAACAATCCAAATTAATTTGAAGTGCAAATTTTCTGTCACATCATCTATAAACACCAATGACCCAGTCCCACTGGAAGCCATGCATGCCCATGACATCACACTGCCTCCACCATGTTGTACAGATGACGTTGCGTGCTTTGGATCATAAGCTGTTCCAAGCCTTCTCTACACTTTTTTCTTCCCATCATTTTGGTTTCATCCGTCCAAAGAATGCTTTTCCAGAACTGGTCTGGCTTTTTTAGATATTTTTTGGCAAAGTCTAATCTGCCTTTTCTATTCTTCAGGCTTATGAATAGTGGTTTGCACCTTGTGGTGAACCCTCTGTATTTGCTCTCGTGACGTCTTCTCTTGATTGTAGACTATGAGAATAATATGCCCAACTCCTAAAATGCGTCCTTCATTTGTCTGGATGTTGTGAATGGGTTTTTCTTTACCATAGAGAGGATCCTGCGATCATCCACCACTGTAGTCTTCCATGGACGTCTGTGCTTTTTTATGTTGCTGAGCTCATCAGTGCGTTCTTCTTTCCTCAGAATGTACCAAACTGTTGATTTGGCCACTCCTAATGTTGTTGCTATCTCTCTGATTGATATTTTTTGTTTTTGAAGCTTTACAATGGCTTCTTTCACTTGTATGGACAGCTCCTTTGAACGCATGATGTAGGTTCACAGCAATAGATTCCAAATGTAAATACCACACTTCTAATCAACTCCAGGCCTTTTACCTGATTAATTGATGAATAAAGAAGGAGTAGCCCACACCTGGCCATGAAACAGCTTATGATGCAACTGTCCAATTACTTTTGGTCCCTTGAAAAATGGGGGGATGGCTACTCTTAAGAGCTGTAATTCCTAAACCCTTCCTTCAATTTGGATGTACATACCTTCAACTTAAACCTGAGAGTGTGCACTTTCAGCCCATATCCATTATAGAAATATAGCTTGAATATGTATTGGCAAATAGCTGAACGAAAAACCTAAAATTGTGCCTGTGTCCAAATATATATGGACTTAACTGTATACATATATTAGCCATGGCCAAAAATATTGGCACCCCTGCATTTCTGTCAGATAATGTGCAACTTTGCCCAGAAAACCGTTGCAATTACAAATGTTTAGGCGTTCTCATGTAAATTTCTTTAGTTTGTATTGGTAAGACACAAAAAAAATGGAGAAACAAAAAGCCAAATCTGGCACATTCCATGCAAAACTCCTGGACAAATTTATTGGCACCTTTTTAAAATTGTAAGAAATAATTGCATTCCAACTTTGTGATGCTCCTGTAATTAAACTCACCTGCATCAGATAATAGGTGCTGACAAAATAGAAATGATACCGGCAATCAGCTAAACTGGTGAAAAATTGACTCAACCTGTCTGTTGTGTGCCACATGGAGCATGGAGAAGAGAAAGAGCAGCAAACAATTGTCTAAGGAATTGAGAACAAAAATTGTAGACAATCTCAAGGTTACAAGTCCAACTCCGATGATCTTAATGTTCCCGTGTCCACAGTGCACAACATTGTCAAGAAGTTTACAGCCCATGGCATTGTAGCTAATCTCCCTGGACGTGGACGAAAGAGAAAAACTGATCAAAGATTGCAACAAAGGATTGTTCGAATGGTGGCAAAAGAACCTCGATCAACTTCCAGACAAATTCAAGCTGACCTTCAGGCACAGGGCACAACTGAGTCAGCTTGAACTATACGTCGCCATCTGACTGAAAAGGGACGCTTTGGTAGGAGACCCAGGAGGACCCCACTGCTGACACAGAAACATAAAAAAGCCAGATTGCAGTTTGCCAAAATTTACCTGAGGAAGCTAAAATCCTTTTGGGAGAAGTGGACAGACGAAACAAAATAACAGCTTTTTGGTACAGCCCATCATTCTACTGTTTTCAAAAAAAGAAATGAGGCCTTTAAAGAAAAGACTATGCCATTATGAAATCTGAAGGCCTCTAAAGAATTCTGGGGTGCAATGTAGGGCCCAGTGAAAGAAAGTTGGGTCTCCGCCAGAGGTCATGAGTCTAACAGCAGGACAATGACCCAAAGCACATGTCAAAAAGCACTGGAGAGTACTGAACTGGCCAGCAAGGAGTCCTGATCTCAATCCCGTAGAGCACCTATGGAGAGATCTCAAAACCGCAGTTGGGAAAAGGAATCCTTCCAATCTGAGGGACCTGGAGCAGTTGGTGAAAAAAAGAGTGGTTCGAAAATCCAGTAGAGGTGTAAAAAACTCATTGATGGTTACTACAGGAAGTGATGGATTTCAGTTTTTTTTTCCAAGGGGTGTACTACCAAATATTACATTGAGGGTGCCAATAATTTTGTCCAGTCCATGTCTGGGGTTGCACATGTAACGTCTCAGATTTGGCTTTTTGTTTTTCGACTTTGTTGTGTCATACCAATACAAACAAAAGAAATAGACATGAGAATGCCTAAACATTTGCAATTGAAACAATTTTCTGGGTGAAGTGGTGCGTTATATCACAGAAAAGTAAGTGTGTGTGTGTGTGTGTGTGTGTGTGTGTGTGTGTGTGTGTGTGTGTGTGTGTGTCTCTTGAAAAATTTGAATATCGTGCAAAAGTTCATTTATTTCAGTAATGCAACTTAAAAGGTGAAAATAATATATGAGATAGACTCATTACATGCAAAGCAAGATAGTTCAAGCCGTGATTTGTCATAATTGTGATGATTATGGCTTACAGCTCATGAAAACCCCAAATCCACAATCTCAGAAAATTAGAATATTACATGCAATCAATAAAACAAGGATTGTACATAGAACAATATCGGACCTCTGAAAAGTAGAAGCATGCATATGTACTCAGTACTTGGTTTGGGCCTCTTTTGCAGCAATTACTGCCTCAATGCGGCGTAGCATGGAAGCTATCGGCCTGTGGCACTACTGAGGTGTTATGGAAGACCAGGATGCTTCAATAGCGGCCTTCAGCTCTTCACTGTTTGGTCTCATGTCTCATCTTTCTCTTGGCAATGCCCCATAGATTCTCTATGGGGTTCAGGTCTGGCAAATTTGCTGGCCAATCAAGCACAGTAATCCCATGGTCATTGAACCAGGTTTTGGTGCTTTTGGCAGTGTAGGCAAGTGCCAAGTCCTGCTGGAAAATGAAGTCAGCATCCCCATAAAGCTCGTCTACGAAAGGAAGCATGAAATGCGCCAAAATCTCCTGGTAGACAGCTGCATTGACCCTGGACTTAATGACGCACAGTGGACCAACACCAGCAGATGACACGGCTCCCCAAATCAACACAGACTGTGGAAACTTCACACTGGACTTCAAGCATGTTGCAGTGTGTGCCTCTCCATTCTTCCTCCATACTCTGGGTCCTTGGTTTCCAAATGAGATGCAAAAGTTGCTCTCATCAGAAAAAAGGACTTAGGACCACTGAGCAACAGACCGGGTCTGTTTATCCACATAGTTTTCTATTAATTAAAGTTTACTTTTTGAGGCTTTCCCTCCTTATGGATGGTTTGATGGTTTTCTGCACAATTGTCAGGTCAGCAGTCTTTCCCATGATTGTGATTCCTACTGAACCAGACTGAGAGACCATTTAAAGACTCAGGAATCCTTTGCAGGTGTTATGGCTTAATTAGCTGATTAGAGTGGGACACTTTGAGCTGAGAATATTGCACCTTTTCACAATATTCAAATTTTCTGAGATTGTGGATTTGGGGTTTTCATGAGCTGTAAGCCATAATCATCACAATTAAGACATATTACGGCTTGAACTATCTTGCTTTGCATGTAATGAGTCTATCTCATATATTAGTTTCACCTTTTAAGTTGCATTACTGAAATAAATTAACTTTTGCACGATATTCTAATTTTGTGTGTGTGTGTACACATATACACTGTGTATGTATTATGTATGCGTGTGTGTATATATACATACACACACATATATACATACATACACATATATACATACATACACACACATATATACACACATAGTCATGGCCAAAAATGTTGGCTCCCCTGCTTTTCTGTGATATAATGCACCACTTCACCCAGAAAATTGTTGCAATTACAAATCTTTAGGCATTCTCATGTCTATTTCTTTTGTTTGTATATACATACATATACACACGCACAGTACATACAAGCACTGTATTTTATATTTTTGTTTACACTCTTTACTCTTTTTTTTGTTTTGTATTGACTGGAAGTGACATGATGTAACATCCAATCTGACAAACACAAAACTAGTGTTTTTTACTTTGCTGCTATGGAATGGTATGTAGAATGAACAGAAGCACAGGATGTGATGTGCGCTTCAGCTGGTGGTTCCAGCATTCTAGTCGAAAGGGGTCTGCACAAGCTGCTGTCTATAAATAGTGCTGGTAGAGAGGGGTTTAAGAACAACTTTCCCTTTAGTAAGTAACCCCCCCCCCACCCTCCTGAGTGCACCCCACTTGGTTTAATACTTACCTTAATTCCTGTTGCAGATCTGCTCGTTTTGCCCAGCACCGTTTAGCCTTTGCAAAGGAAACATTCTCCCCTTCTTACTGCACAGCCTTATTTATTTCTATGGGTGAGCTAAAACTAACAGAAGCCTCCAGCCATCAACAGAGTAGGGTTTACTTATAGGAATGAATTGGGTAGCAGTACACATGTCCCGCAAGAGGAGGACCTGCTGGTGCTCAGCAGAACTGCGGAGTGAGAACCTGAAAATGGAACAGGGAGGAAACTACCCTATTAAAGGGCCAATCCACTCAAATTTGATATTGTATACATAAGTGGACTTAAACGCTGACATTATTTTACTTACTAGAGTGGTGAGAATCCCAAACAAATTCTGGCCACTACTTCTGTATATAAAAGAAAAACCTAATATGAAGGGTAACACCCCTATAAAACCTGTAGAAGGTAATTAAGTGCCTAAGTCTGTCTTCAGTATGCTAATCATTTTACAAAAAAACATTAAAGAAATCTCTACTGTGCCAATGTCTTGTGCTGATGCCAGTCGGCTACTGGGAACACTTTCATTGGCTGGCACTGAGGCTGGTCATATTTAAATTGTAAATAAATAATAAAGACAAATGCTCAATAGCATGCATTTGAAAATACATGTTCAAACTGCCCATCAAGCCACAACTCTTCTGCAAGGGTGGTGCTACTCTGAACTGCTGGAGTACCCAGTACCATAGTCTACAACAGGTCATCAGCCTACCTTTCAGAACGAGACTGTTCCACCAGGAACGCTATGAGAGCGATCATCTTCTCAAGAGCCGCTGGCCTGTACTTTTCTTCAGCAAGTGACAAAATGTCTTCTTCCTCCTCCTCTTCTCCTTCTTCTTCCTCAGACAACACTTCAACCTGTGGCTAAAAGAATTTATATATTATTTTCAAATGCTTCCAAAGAGGGGCATACCAGAAACAATATAAAAACCACTGAAATGTGCCATAGTCATACAGCTGTTTTTTTTTTGGGCCCTGCACTAA
This sequence comes from Staurois parvus, assembly GCF_062004578.1. Taxonomy (NCBI): domain Eukaryota; kingdom Metazoa; phylum Chordata; class Amphibia; order Anura; family Ranidae; genus Staurois; species Staurois parvus. The sequence continues at coordinate 1,388,098 of NW_028317866.1, read as the reverse complement.
TGATACCATATTTCTAGAGGATATATGCTGCACTCTAGATGGCCATGCTAAATATGCATTTGCAAATATGCATTTGCAAAAAAACTTTTTTTTTCAGGCATTTTTGAGCAGATTTGCAAATATATAGGCATTTATTCAGGCATTTTTGCTGTGGCCAATAGAAACATGTGTAGCTGTGTCCTAGACACATACAAAATGAAGACCAAAAACAAGCACATGGCTGCTGTACACAGAAGTACTGTACCTTTCTCCTTGATCTGGGGAGCAGTGTAGCTGTTGGTTCATTACCACTTCCTCCCAGGCTCTAGTGGTTCTTGCCCGGCTCTTATAATGGGATCATATATGCAGGGGTGGCCACAAATGAGAGCAATGAATTTCTCAGCTTTCAGAAGCAGACTCTCTTTTTATTTAATCACAAGATGTGTGTTTATAAGGTGTGGAGTATGCTAGAAAAGGGGCGGGGAGTTGCTGATTGAGCTAAAAATACTTGAAACCCCCCCCCCCCCCCCAAAAAAAAACCAAAAAAACGATCATTTCTTGCTGTTCAGGTGTTTTTCATTCAAGTGTATGGGGACAGAAACACTCAATCTGCCTGAAAAGTAAGATTTTTTTTGAGCGACAGGAATTTTGCTACACATTTTGTTCAAAAGTAAACAGGGGCCACTGAAATGAATGGGATTTTCTTTGTTGATGGCTTCTGAGCGTCAAGCTCAAAAACTCTCAAGTGTGAACAGGGCCTTACTAAAATTGTTTACACTGAAATATTTTAAAATATTACATAATATATTGATGACTAAATTCATCAAAACATTACTAAACCACATCATTTTAAACTGGCCATCCAAAAGAACAGACACAAATTGTGTAAATTACTAGTACAGATAAAAAAAAAAAATATACAGGATTAAATAAATACATATAGCAGTATAATTGGGCTACCTACATTTTCAGGCCCTTTGGTCCCCATGTAAAAATGTACCATGGTTGATATGGCTTGTAGGGACAGCAAAAACTGGCTCTGAAAGAAAAGAATTTTAGTTAAACATTTAACACATTGTAAATAAATATACTACTAAAATATGTATACAGAGATGAATACCTCTTCCTCTCCCATCTTGACAAACTCATAAAGGAAGGCAAAGTACTCAGTCAGATGTTTACTGTGAGGCTTCACACCATGCTCCATGATAGAAAGCAATGTTTTCACAAAGCGAGTAACACAAGAGCGGCTGCCTATGTCCTCCACAGGCCCATCCATGTCATCAGAGCTGAAAATGAATGCAAAATCATTGGTATGTTTTCAATTACAATAAAGATTTACTACCATTGAACCTAAATAGGATTCTCTACATGTTAAATTTTCTACAACGCACAGTAATTATTTAGGCACTTGAAAAATGCTGCACAGCAAGGATGGTTTCATAAAGAATGCAATGAATAGTTTTTTTAAACAACCCACATACATAGACAAAAAGCCTAAATTAAATCAATATTTAATTTAAATCAAACAAAAGTGGGGGCCATATCACTTCTAGGACATTTTGTTCTATGTTTTTGCCAACAATTTTTTTTATGATTTTGACTGTATGTTGGGGCCATTGTCCTACAGAACAAAATTTGAAAGAGATCAAACAGATCCCTGATAGCATCGCATGACTGATATCTGCCTGTACCTTTCACCATTGAAGAGACCAATAAATCTGACCAGATCCTCAACTTTATATGCAGAAACGTAGCCCCAAACCTGCAAAGAACCTTAGCTGTTGCCTGCAGACACTAATCCCTCTTCTATTCCTCAAAGTCATTGGTGAACAAATTGCCTTACATTTTCACCAAATATTTCAAACATTTTGCGTATAAGTGAGTCACTTGGCCTTAGTTCCATGTCGGAGGGATGAACTTTTAGCTGTAAATCTTCCATTAAGACCATTTTAGATCAGACTTCTTCAGACTGTAGATGGGTGTGTACCAAAGTCCCTCTGGTTCCTGCCAAGTGTTATTTAATGGTGCCACAGCACATGTGATTGTGAAAGCATAGTCATCATGATGTGTCTTCCATCTGCTGCGCCTAGTTTCCTTGGACGGCGACTGCATTTTCAGTGCTCAATGTTGTCTTTCTTTGCGGTTCTGCAAAAGTGCTTGGACAGCAGACCTAAAAACACCAGTCTTCCTTGAAATTTCTACCTATGAAAGACCTTGGAGATGCTGTAGGACAACCTCGTGTTGTGTTTCTGTACTCAGTCATAGATTTTGTAAACCTTTTACATTAAACTGTCTTCTCAACTTGTTAGTACAGCGTGGCTTTTCCTCATCAAATTTAGTTTGTCTCCCACAGGCGATTCTGTTTGAGTTAAAGACTGTAAATTGATCTACAAGTAATCTTATTGATCATTACTACCAATGTAGTATTATTGTTTACTCATTCCCTGGGCCATATGCCTGTAAATTCCTTAAAGTGGAACTGAGTACTATGAACCAAAAATGCCATACAATTTATTTTTAATATTCAAAACAAACTCCTCTATCCATCTATGTCTCTGTTTTATATTGCTGAGAAATCATTTTGAAAAACAACTCCTGGCATTTCTGGCAGTGGCCATCTTGAGTAAGGGCAGATGATTCATGTAGCAGTTACTTCCTAGAATCAATCTATCCCTAGGTCAGGCATTGGCTGAGCTGAGAACCCTCCCTCCTCTCCTCAAGACTCATGGGATGTATGACATCATTTTCCTAGGCATGGAAACCAGGAAGTAAAAAATTGTTAAAACAAGTAAATATGATATAGTTTCCCATCTATTTCCTAATGCTAGCAGCATAAGGATTAGAAATAGTCCATGTTGATTGAGAGAGTGAAGTTCCGCTTCAAGATTATGCATTAAAGCAACTTTGTTGACACAAAAATGTACAAGAAGGGAACCCATGCAAAAAAAGACATTGAATACTCCCCTCCCCCGCTATCCACTCCACTTACCACTGCAGAGAAAAGAAATGGATGCAGATTTGCAGAATCTAAAAATTCTATGCTCAGTAGCTCAATCTGCAATTACCCACATATACTTCTGTATTCTGAATTTGTGTAGAGGAAAGCAGGAACCACAGCAAGCAACAGGCAGCCCAGAAAGGTAAGAACCTACCACTGAGACCAATGATGGGGCACTATATCTTGCATTGACAACACTAATGGGACACTATTTATTTAGGGACACCAATGAAAAAACAATGGGGTACTGTTCATTACCAATACGGGACACTATTCCGACAAATGACATCAATGGTGGGGCATTGTTCCTTCAACTGAATGGAGCCTTCTACTGAGACCAAGGCTGAGGCATGGTTTACTCCCACTGACACTGGGGCATTTTCTACAACCACTGGCTTTTTGTTTATCAAGTTTGGGGACTCCTGCACTAGACCAAGGTAACGTGTCATATAAAGGAGATGAGAATCACACTATACAACACTGCAGGTACAGAGAACAAATAGACTTAAGGTACAAAAACCTGTTTGTAAAATCTACACCCCATTTTCAACAGAATGATGCTAAGCAGTAAGTTGAATTATAACCACAAAAGTGCAGCAGGATAAAAAGGGAGATGGTGGAAAATAGACCCTCTGAGCAAAATCATAGATCGGCAGGTCCAAATATGTTCTAAGATAATACTGAATAAATTGGAAACATACCCATCCTCCATGCCTGGCTGAAGATAGAGGTGCGCATGTGCAGATCTCAGCCTTTGAATAACATGTATGCAAAGACGCTGGAACATCTGTTACAAACACACAAATATGAGGAAAAAAAAAAATAATGTTTGGAAACAAAACATCTTGCACTTAATGCAAAAAAAAAAAAAAGCACACATAACTCAAAGAATTGTTATAAAAGGACTTTTTGTTGTACTACAATAGCATAAACACGGTACAGTATTTATAAAAAGTGTACGGTTAAAGGTTGTAATGTTTATTATACATCCTAGCAAAGTTTGTATCTTAAAAGATGTCAATGATCAAGTAGTATTATATCAATAATAAAGGGTTAGTGCACCTTTACACCAATTTACAAAATTATGAGGTGCGATAACTCGCTATACCCTCCCCACATCCCCACTGCAATTACCTCCTTACAGTCTGACTATTTGAAAGCCACGCTCTTCTACACCCTTTCTTTTGGCACACTGAAGCGGCTCAGAGAGATTCCCATTGGTCAATGAAGTAACGTGCCCGTGCTGACCCATGACCGCTCATCATTGTGAGCATTATGATGCTACACAGCTTCTGTACTGTGTAGTAGATTTTTCAGATGCCCAGATCACTACACCGGCTGGCATGGGCAACAGAAATAGTCAAAGGAGGTATGTGCTGTGGGAAAGCCAGAATGTGAAGTATAGAATAATCTCTGGGATTTAAATGTCTGTGTTCAAACCAGGCAAAGTGGCTTTTATTGCTTTTAGCAAGGTAGAGATCACAAACACAAAGATCCTTCTATCTTTTAAGACCTGGGCTTCAACAGCCATGCCGTTAATGGCTGGTTCACACCAGATGCAGTCCAGTGCATTTTTAATCTGAATGAAAAATGCATGCAGTGTTTTCCATGTATTCCAATGGCCCTAGTTTACACCAGTGCAGCGCAGTCAACAAAAGGCAAACATGCTGCATTCTTTTTGTATGGAAAGCTTCAGGAAATGCAGAAAAATTGCATGGAAAATGCACCGGAATCCATTTTTCCTGAATTGATATGAAAAAGGAGGGGGAAAAAAAAAAAAAAAAAAAAAGAGGGAAAAAATGCACCATAAACACATCAAAAACAGACCGGAATGCATCAAAAACACATGAAACTGTGCATGCAGAAACGCATCAGGAATGCAGAAATTGTGGTGTGAACAGACCCTAAAGCCAGAGGCTGAGGAGTATGATGGAACAGAAGGCATTGCGATATCAGGACTGGCCTGTTGGGAAGAAGCCAGGGGTTGTCTGCTAGAAGTGTTGCTAGAATGTCTTTCTACCAGGTTCTTCTGGACCAGTTTAAGTGCAATGAGAAATCTCTGTTCATCTCTATTGCTTTATCGTATTGAGCAGATACGGCAGAATTTGCACTGGAGGGAAATAGAAGATTAACCTGAACCAAGACCAGGAAATTGTCATGACATTGGAGGCTAAAGTTAGAGGATCCTTGGTCCTGGCTAAAAACAGAGGTAGATTTCTACATCCAGAGTTCCCCATTTCTAACATATCAGATTGAAGATGCCTGGATGAAGGGTCCATTTTTCCTTGATCCAGGCAATAGCGGCTGATTGCTGGACAGTTAAGTTTCCATCAACAAAAGCATCTGGTTTGATCCTTCAAGGCTGCAAGACTCCTGGTACTCCCTTAATGTCTGCACCTTGACTGGATTTCCCTGCAGAAGGGGGAGGGGTTCAGTGTTGCAGAGTCATATGAACTGCTTTGAGCTTCAGGATGTTGATGGGGAGCTTGGTGTCCACAGGTGACCATGTTTCCTGGACTGTGGTGGACTGGAACACTCCCCAAGCTTGAAAAACTGGCATCTATTGCCATCATATTCCAGTGATAGGGAAGGAAAGACTTTTGTATTGTTCAGGCTGTGCTTGAGATTCACCAAGATAGGGGAATTCTTTGCTTGGCTGGATAGGATCTGCTTGTTCCAGGTTGACAAGATGCTGTGTTGGAGAGTTCTTGAATGAAAATGGGCTCAAAAGATGGCTAACATGAGGCATAAAACTCTCATGGAGAATCTCATTGTGGAATGTCTCTTTGAACAGTTACTGACGTGGGCTCTCAGGAAAAGAAATTTGTTTTCTGGAAGGAAAACCTTTGCTTGGCATGTGTCCAGGACGAGACCCAAGTACTCCAAGTGAAGAGAAGGCTGAAGAGTAGATATTTTTAAACTGATCACCCAGATAAAAGCCTGAAGCACCTAAACTGTCCTGTGGATGTGTGCTGATAGGCAAAAGGGAGACAAGTCCTTCAGGAGAAGATTCACCTAAAAAAGTGCAGCATTACCTTATATTGCCAAAATAAATAACACCAGCTGTAGTGCCTTTGTAATAATGTTTGGTGTATGTTGGTGGTGACCTACTACCGGTCCTTCCAACCCTCATACATCAATAGACATAGATGTGCAACAATAAATCAAAAAAGCAATCTAAGAGTACACCCCTATTGAAAAGTAAGGTTTGAATCAATATCTCAATAAAAACAAGAACAATTTCCCGAATTTTGACAAAACTGAGTTATATAGAACATTTGTGTAGCTCATTACATGAAAGTAAGGTTAATAATATAACTTGGATTACAAAATCTTCATTTTTTTCCTAAACTAGTTGATGCAAAAATGAATACACCCCACAGCAAAAACTACTACAGCTAGTATTTTGTATGACCTACGTGGTTTGTAAGGACAGCAACAAGTCTTCTAAGTATGGAATGAATAAGTTGGCAACATATTGCAACATCTTTTTCCATTCTTCAAGAACGGCCTCTTTAGAGCCTGTATGCTGGATGGAGAGTGATGCTCAACTTGTCTCTTCAGAATTCCCCATAGGTGTTAGATTGGGTTCAGATCAGGAGACATCCTTGGCTACTGAATCACTTTCACCCTGTTCTTCAGAAATGCAACAGTGGCCTTAGATGTGTGTTTTGGATTATTGTCATGTTGGAAAAGTGCACGACGAATAAGGGCACGGAGTGATGGTAGCATCTTCTATTTCAATATAGAGCAGTACAACTGTGAATTCATGATACCATCAATGAAATGCAGCTCTCCAACCCCGGCAGCACTCATGCAGCCCCACAGAAGGAAACTGCCACCAAGTTTCACTGTAGGCACCATACATTTTTCTTTGTACTCCTCCACCTTTGTGACGCCATACAGTTTTGAAGCCATCAGTTCCAAAAACATTTATCTTGGCCTCATCACTCCAGAGTAAAGCGTCCCAGTAGTTTATTTATTATTTGATTCTAGGGAGAGGGAAGGGGGGGGGGGGAGAGAGGGAGAGGGAAGGGGGGGGGGGGAGAGAGGAGAGAGGGAAGGGGGGGGGGGGAGAGAGGAGAGAGAGAAGGGGGGGGAGAGAGGAGAGAGGGAAGGGGGGGGAGAGAGGAGAGAGGGAAGGGGGGGGGAGAGAGAGGAGAGAGGGAAGGGGGGGGGAGAGAGGAGAGAGGGAAGGGGGGGGGGAGAGGAGAGAGGGCGGGGAGGAAGGGGGGCGGGGGGGGAGAGAGGGGGGGAGAGGGGGAGAGAGGGGGAGAGGGGAGAGGGGGGAGAGGGGAGAGAGGGGGAGAGGGGGGGAGAGGGGAGAGAGGGGGAGAGGGGAGAGAGGGGGAGAGGGGAGAGAGGGGAGAGAGGGGAGGGGGGAGAGGGGAGAGAGGAATGGGTAATACAGTAGGTCACCACCAACATACACCAAACATAATTACACAAGCACTACAGTTGGTGTTCTTTATTTTGTCAATACAAGGTAGCACTGCACTTTTTTAGTTTGTTCTTTGCTGTTGGTGTGGGAACACATATCAGTGCTTGGTAGCTACCTGTACAAAAGAATAGTAGCGCATTGGTATGTTTTATTTACCTTCAGAAGGAGGTTGTCTAGATAGCCTGTGACCTGGATGCCCTGAGTACTAAAAAGAGCAAGAAGAGGTGCCAAGACATTTATGAACACTCTGGTTGTAGAGGATAGGCCAAAGGGCAGTGATTGTTGCTACTACGAAGCACAGAAAGCACTGATGAAGTGTTTAAATAAGAACGTGCAGAAAGGCATCTTGAATGTGTATGGATGGCTTATATTCCCCTGGTCTCAGAAAGTGAATTACCAACCTTGCGGATTCCATGCGAAATTTTGGAATTTGAAAGTATTTATTGACGGATTTTAAGTCCAGAATAAGACTAATATCCCTGCTGAACTTACAATGAACAGGTTTGAATAAAAATGTGGAGGTACTGGCACAACCACTTCCATGGCCCTGGACTATTTCTGGTTGATTTGAGAAAAAAAGCAGAGGAGGTAGACTTTTAAACTCTATTTTGTAACATTTTGAAAGCACAGATCTGGGAAGTTTGTGACCTAGAAAGAGGTAAACCATAACAGATGTCCGCCCATCCTTGGAAAGAGGGCTTTCATGAAAACTTGGTGGGCTCTGAGGCCCAAGACTTGTGACGAAACCGGTTGAGCTTAAAATTGAACCCAGGGTAGAGTGGTTGGGTGCTCTGCATTTTGAGGAGGTAACCACCATAAATAGCGCTAAGGACCTAAGTATTCCAATGTTAGCTCAATTCTCCAATGCAAAGTATAGAGGTGATATAAGATAATGCCAGGTGCTTCTAGTTTTTTTTTCAGAATGCCATTTATTGTAATAGTAAGAATAACTGTTACAATAAATTACATTCTAATAATTAACTGCTCCTGGCATTATCTTACAGCACCTCTATACTTTGTAGTGGAGCGCTGAACCAAAGAAAGGAACAAGGAGTACCAGGGTGTATGGAACCCAGACAAACCAGGAAGTCTACACTGCTGGATGCAGTAACACCAGAAACATGGTAAGGGGCAGATGAAGGAGATGCCAGACACAAGGATTTAGCATGTGTGTCTGGAGACTGGCCTGACCACCCAAATGCTAGGGAGACAACCTACTCAAGGACCCATCCAGATGTACAAATGGCCCACCACTTGCAGAAGTGGTAGTGAACCTTCATGCAGAAGGTTTGCCAGATAGGTTAGTAGATCTCTACTACTGCTGAACAAGATAAAGGAGAAAGAGGGGGGAGGGTCCTCACATTCTGGCGCAGACCTCCGGCATTGAGGCAGAAGCACACCCTGGCCACCCATGGCATTGCTGTGTCCAGAGCAAGTTCAAAGAGACAACACCCCTCGAAGGATAACGGAGTCCGATACTCCTGGCTGCATCATCATGCTAGCCATATATCCAAGCAAGCCAGAGTGCCTACCCATTTGCATGGACATCAATCTCATCCGGGTTTAGATGCTTGCAACAAGTCTTCACAACTAGATCACAAGGTTCCAGAATATTTCTTTGACGGCTCCATAACAGTAAATTACAATGACCCACAAACACAGGGTGGAGAGCCACAGCAGTTAAATTCCCTACTTGGATCTCAGTTTGAATTAACAGTTTGTCAGTAAAATCCCAAAAGGTGAGGACACCTTTAACCTATTTGGTGGTATGCCTATTAGGCTGGATTCACTGTGGCATCCAGAGAAGAACGGACCACCGATTTAAAAACTCCCTCTTAAAAGGGAAAATTTCTTGGGGCACAAGATCCTTCAGGGAAATTCCAGTCCTTATAAAGGAATAACTCAAATAACAAGTGTAAAATTCTTCTTTGTAGAGTTCTTTGCAGCTGTAGGAACCCTAAAAGACCAAAGGCCTGGAACAGGCCTTCTTCTTCTAGGTGCAAGGTAGTAAAGTACTGCATAAATGAAGTTTGAAACAACCCTTTAATAATCCAAGTCTGTTGCAGGAGACTGCGGTGTCTGAAAAACAGGGTCTCCAGAAAAGACTGTTGGGAGTTGAAATCCAAAGATGGTAACACAACAGCCACAGGCTTGGTTAGATTTAGGGGCTCGGGAGGGTTAGGGTACAGACACTGCAGGCCATGGAGTCTCTATGGGCAGAGTGCCCCAATATTTGTAATATAATATATAAGTCCAGAGTGAACAGAGCTAAGATAGAATCCGACGACAATGATCTGATAACAGGAGTTATAGGATTTGGGTTTACGAGCATTGGTTCCTTTTGGGTATAAATAGGGGGTAAGTGCCCTCAGAATCACTAGGGGAGTATAAGCTGTCTTTACAGGCTGAGGCAGCAAGACTGTCCCGTGTACCTAATGGAAGACCCGTTGTGTACATACAGTGGTAATAAAACTAGTCCCAAAGTAAGGCAAGGCCTCAAATACTCACAAACTTGGGCAGCTGGTGAGGGTTTCAGGTAGCTGGAGGTGACCAAGTCACTGTGGGTGGCCAGTGGAAACAGTCCAGAGACTCATGTGTTGTTTCAGAGAAGGGGCAGCTTCAGGATGATACTTCCTCCAGGATGAATGGAGGAAAAGAGAGCTAGCAGCACTCCACCAAAACAATATCATGGTTGATCCCTCAGCCTTAAATCTGATTGTGGCAAAGCTGAAGGTGGCAGAAATTTGTAAAGATACTTAACGGTGGAAACCATGAGTTAACTGCCGGTGCTTCATCCTGACCGGCCTTTTGAGACAGGATCAAACCTAGGGCTGTGCCACGACTCTTGACATGGAAAGTGCTCATTGGCAAACACTATACAGCAAGGTCTTGAAAGGGCCACATTGCAGAGGTCAGTATCAGAATGTCACACTCCAAGCTAGACCCACACGTCTAGTCTAGGAGGTCTGGGTAGAGCTACTACTGAAGAAACATCAACAGGGATAGTTGCTACTATTTGTAGAGACCACCAGAATCTCAACTGAAGTCACAGAGGAATAAAATACCAGGAAGTGAGAAGGTAACTGAAAATAAGACATTTTTCAGCAACACTGAAGAAAATATGTTCAACCTCCTAGAACACTAGCAAAAATGTGAGGCTGTGTAAAGGAGGGGCTATATGAGGGCTTACTTGCAACTTTTCTGTTTACCAGTGTCCCAACCTCCTTTAGGCTGCAGTATAACCCTAAAGTTGCTGAATTCCTGTGTCCCTCTATGGCTGAAGTTTTTCCTGGAGCTGAAAGGGGCCAACAGGGTGCTGTACATACATTCCTGAAAACTTCACAGCACCCTGCTTCAATACTTCTCTCAAGAGCCCTCATCCCTCATACAAGCAGTAGGCTTGGGCAGAGTTATGAAAATTGGAATTTAAATACAATGGATGACAAGGGTGGATCAGGGACAGTCAGGCTGGGAAGAAAAGAGCTAGATGATATTTGACTTTCTTCAGGCATAAAAATCAAGCCTTTACCTATTTTACTGCAGCTTCTAATGCACATTGTGAGAAGCTCACAGTATACAGTGAAAGCAAAGCAAGACATTTCAGCACAAGAGATGAGCCTTTACAATCGCACAAAATCGAAGGTAAGGCTGGGGGTTACGCTTTAATTAATTCAAAGATCTTTTAAAAAATGGATAAGTTGAAATAAGGAAGATTCATACATAATATTTATGGAGTAGTGACAGCTGACAGTAAATTAGCTTAAAGCTGAGTTCCACTCAAAAGTGGAAGCTCCGCTCATTTGCCTCCTCCTTCCCTCCACTGCTCTATTTGGCACCTTTTGGGGGGAAGGGGGGAGCGGGTACCTGGTTTCGGCCCCCTCCTTCCTCCCACTGTCTCCTGGGAGCCTTCACAAATGCCAGAAGACTGCTGGACCAATAAGATGTGCAGCGCGACTCGCACATGCGCAGTGGGCACCCTGGCTGTGAAGCCGCAAGCTGTCACAGCCTGGTGTCCACAGTTTTGATACTGGCGCCGGGGAAAAAAGAGGCAAAGAAGGGACGGCACGGGTGAGCACATCGCTGGACCCTGGGACAGGTGAGTGTGTGTTTATTAAAAGTCAACAGCTACAGTTTTTGTAGCTGCTGGCTTTTAATGAACACAAAAATGACTGGAACTCCACTTTAACGCAAACGAAAGTGAAAATTTCTAACTGTGAACAGTTTTAATAACATACTGTTATAGCACATGCACAAACCTGTCTCACAATCTGATTGGGACACTTGATAAGGATCTGCATAGGCCACCAGTCATCATCAGCCATCCTGTCCAAAAACCACTTAAAAATGAAGCAAAATTTTAGAAGAGGTAAAATAAAGCTGGTTAACGTTGAACTTCAAGCAAATACACAGATGAACTACATAAATATGTTAAGCATATTACATGCAAATTAATTTAAAATTCTATGCAGCCAGTCTTGTGATGTAGGTACCACTGCCAGACAACACAATTAGCTTCTGCACTCCCTGAAACCTCTCTGCAGACTACACTTGAGCAATATAGCTAAGTTTAAGACTAGCCTGTGACAGGACATTGAGTGTGTTTCAGTAAAATGATGGAGTCATCACTCTCCTCTCTCCCTGCTGTCAGCTTTCATTATCAGATGGACAATACAGTGCAATGCAGAAGAGCCCTGATTAGCTAACACAACCGCTGCTTTTCATTCTCTTAAACTGGCCATAGATGGATTGAACCTCAGTTGGTTCAGCAGGGACCGACAGAGATTCAATCCATCTATAGGCAGGCCGGTTGTACCCAAGTTGATCCACAATCGTCTTAGGTACAACCAGCCTCCCAGAATTTTTTTAGTTGCATGTGGTTACTGCTGGCAGCTATAGCTGCTAGCAGTGATTATTGTGACCTGTCGGCCAGGAGGGCTCCCTACCAACAGAAAACAATAGCACTGCAGAAGGGAATCCCCCATCATCACTGTGTTGGTGGGGATGGAGGAATTGAGAGATTTTGTTTCCTTCCATCATGCATAATCTGGATTGTGTTAATCTAATGTATGCTGTGCTTGGCGATTGCAGAAACTATAACTGGAATTAATGATTTACTTTTTTCTATATCTGCATAGGTTTTTTTTTAGCTAAAAAGTAATATATATATATATATATATATATATATATACACACACACACATATATACACATATACAGTCAGGTCCATAGATATTGGGACATCAACACAATTCTAACATGTTTGGCTCTATACACCACCACAATGGATTTGAAATGAAACAAACAAGATGTGATTTAATTGCAGACTGTCAGCTTTAATTTGAGGGTATTTACATCCAAATCAGGTGAACGGTGTAGGAATTACAACAGTTTGCATATGTGCCTCCCACTTGTTAAGGGACCAAAAGTAATGGGACAGAATAATAATCATAAATCAAACTTTCACGGTTTAATACTTGGTTGCAAATCCTTTGCAGTCAATTACAGCCTGAAGTCTGGAACGCATAGACATCACCAGACGCTGGGTTTCATCCCTGGTGATGCTCTGCCAGGCCTCCAATGAGTTCTGAAGCATTTGGCTGAATATGAGCAGATAATATTGCCCGAAACACTTCAGAATTCATCCGGCTGCTTTTGTCAGCAGTCACATCATCAATAAATACAAGAGAACCAGTTCCATTGGCAGCCATACATGCCCACGCCATGACACTACCACCACCATGCTTCACTGATGAGGTGGTATGCTTTGGATCATGAGCAGTTCCTTTCCTTCTCCATACTCTTCTCTTCCCATCACTCTGGTACAAGATCTTGGTCTCATCTGTCCATAGGATGTTGTTCCAGAACTGTGAAGGCTTTTTTAGATGTCGTTTGGCAAACTCTAATCTGGCCTTCCCGTTTTTGAGGCTCACCAATGGTTTACATCTTGTGGTGAACCCTCTGTATTCACTCTGGTGAAGTCTTCTCTTGATTGTTGACTTTGACACACATACACCTACCACCTGGAGAATGTTCTTGATCTGGCCAACTGTTGTGAAGGGTGTTTTCTTCACCAGGGAAAGAATTCTTCGGTCATCCACCACAGTTGTTTTCCGTGGTCTTCTGGGTCTTTTGGTGTTGCTGAGCTCACCGGTGCGTTCCTTCTTTTTAAGAATGTTCCAAACAGTTGTTTTGGCCATGCCTAATGTTTTTGCTATCTCTCTGATGGGTTTGTTTTGTTTTTTTCAGCCTAATGATGGCTTGCTTCACTGATAGTGACAGCTCTTTGGATCTCATCTTGAGAGTTGACAGCAACAGATTCCAAATGCAAATAGCACACTTGAAATGAACTCTGGACCTTTTATCTGCTCATTGTAATTGGGATAATGAGGGAATAACACACACCTGGCCATGGAACAGCTGAGAAGCCAATTGTCCCATTACTTTTGGTCCCTTAACAAGTGGGAGGCACATATGCAAACTGTTGTAACTCCTACACTGTTCACCTGATTTGGATGTAAATACCCTCAAATTAAAGCTGACAGTCTGCAATTAAATCACATCTTGTTTGTTTCATTTCAAATCCATTGTGGTGGTGTATAGAGCCAAACATGTTAGAATTGTGTTGATGTCCCAATATTTATGGACCTGACTGTATATACACACACACACACATACACCACACATACAAACACATATACAGTTACTAGATTACTGGCAAATTGTACTAAAGCCATAGAGTGCCTAGAGCTGCCACAGCACATGTAATTCACAAGACGTGTTATACAGATCTTACCTCGCAGGCTGCTTGGCTGTTGTTAAACTGCTTTGTCAGCAGTTCAATCCACTGTAGCATGGTGGGCTAAACAGAGAGACAGAAAATAAGTTAGATTTAAAGAAAACGCTAAGTGTCAGCAGTAAAACACTTTAAAGCATTACTGTTGGCGATAAGCACCTACCATGGTTTAATGTGAGAACAGTTTATACAATTTATTACTGCTTTTAGGACCTCCAATTCTCAGTGTCTACCATAAATAATTGCCAACACTACTTATTACACATGAGAAATTTTTGTCAGCATTTGATCTCAAACTCTTTACAGTAATAATTTCATTAACAGGGCTCAGGTTAAAACTTGATAACTATTTACCTTGTTTAGAAGGCTATGCACATTTATGTATTCACATATTTTAAACAAGCGTTAAAAGCACTTTAAAATAAGCCAATAAACCCCCACTATGAAGCTACAGTGGGGATCGAAAGTTTGGGCACCCCAGCTAAAAATTTGTATTAATGTGCATAAAGAAGCCAAGGAAAGATGGAAAAATCTCCAAAAGGCATCCAATTACAGATTAGACATTCTTATAATAATATGTCAACAAAAGTTAGATTTTATTTCCATCATTTATACTTTCAAAATAACAGAAAACAAAAAAATGGCATCTGCAAAAGTTTGGGCACCCTGCAGAGTTAATATCTTGTACTGCCCCCTTTGGCAAGTATCACAGCTTGTAAACGCTTTTTGTAGCCAGCCAATAGTCTTTCAATTCTTGTTTGAGGTATCTTTGCCCATTCTTCCTTACAAAAGTCTTCCAGTTCTTTGAGATTTCTGCGCTGTCTGTCACGCACTGCTCTTTTAAGGTCTATCCATAGATTTTCAATTATGTTGAGGTCAGGAGATTGTGAAGGTCATGGCAAAACCTTCAGTTTACGCCTCTTGATGTAATCCCCCGTGGATTTCGAGGTGTGTTTAGGATCATTATCCATTTGTAGAAGCCATCCTCTCTTTAACTTCAGCTTTTTCACAGATGGCATCAAGTTACCATCCAAAATTTGCTAAAATTTTATTGAATCCATCTTTCCTTCTACTCGTGAGATGTTCCCTGTGCCACTGGCTGCAACACAACCCCAAAGCATGATTGATCCAACCCCATGCTTAACAGTTGGGCAGAGGTTCTTTTCATTAAATTATGTGCCCCTTCTTCTCCAAACGTACCTTTGCTCATTCTGGCCAAAAAGTTCAATTTTAACCTCATCGGTCCACAGAACTTGTTTCCAAAATGCATCAGGCTTATCTATATGTTCATTTGCAAAGTTCAAACGATGATTTTTGTGGTGAGGACGTAGAAGAGGGTTTTTTTATGATGACTCTTTCATGAAGACCATATTTGTACAAGTATCTCTTTATAGTGGAATAGTGTACCACAACTCCAGTGTCTGCCAGATCTTTCTGGAGGGATCGTGCAGTCAAACGTGGGTTCTGAATTGTTTTTCGCACAATCCTGCGAGCTGTTCTGTCTGATATTTTTCTTGGTCCTCCAGATCTTGCTTTAACTTCCACTGTTCCTGATGACTGCCATTTCTTAATTACATTCCGAACAGAGGATATTGACATCTGAAAACGCTTTGCTATCTTCTTATAGCCTTCTCCAGTTTGTGAGCGTCAACTATTTTCAGTTTCAGTTTTCTAGACAACTGCTTAGAAGAACCCATGGTGCTGATTGTTGGGGCAAGGTCAGATGAGTCTGGGCATTTAAAACCTTTGAGATTGACATCACCTGGTCTTCCCAGACGATGATTGAGAACAATCCATGACACTGGCAGGTCTCAGCTTTGCAAAGGGGGTAGTGCATGCTATAAATTCTGCAGGTTGCCCAAACTTTTGTAGACGCCATTTTTTTGTTTTCTGTTATTTTGAAAGTGTAAATGATGGAAATAAAATCTAACTTTTGTTGACATATTATAAGAATGTCTAATCTGTAATTTGATGCCTTTTGGAGATTTTTCCATCTTTCCTTGGCTTCTTTATGCACATTAATACAAATTTTTAGCTGGGGTGCCCAAACTTTTGATCCCCACTGTATATGCATTGTGGAAAATTAATCTTTAAGTTCACAACAGAGGCATAGAAGGCAGAATATTGACAAACAGCAGTTTTGTCTAAACAGTTACAAACTGACTTCAGAGTGTTTGCTAGTGAATTACTTCATGCTATACACAGCATAGAGATCAGCAATATTTTTTTTTAAAGCTCTTTTGATGCTTGTTAAAAAAAATAAATGCTTTAATGTGGACATTCTGGGCACAGGTGCACTTTAACTTTTAAAGTAGAACTAAAAGGAAAAACTTTTTTTTTGTTGGAAAATGGGAGGGTTATAACTCCTGTCAGTTTTTTGCCATCTGTGTCCTATTAGGGAGATTTCCCTTCAATTCCTGTCACAGCCAAAACAGGAAGTGGAAGGAAATCCTAAAATTATGGAATGGTCACCAGGATCGCCGAAGCTAGTGTCCCCATTTGAAGATATTCCTACTCTGGTGACATCCCAAAATTTGGATTTTTTTTTTGGTGGTAATGGTAAACTGGAAAAATACAAAGGTGAAATCTTCCTAACAGGGAGCAAGACCACAATAAAAATCTAACAGGACAATATCTTGGCATAAAATTTACATCTCCAGGCACAAACATCTTCAAGGCTAATTATTCTGACCTATTTACCAAAATTTCTGAACTATGTAAAGACTTATCAAATTCTACAATTTCTTGAGCTGAAAGAATAATTCTCATCAAAATGTTCAGCTTGGCTTACATAGTCTACTTGTTCCACACACCACCAATCCCTGTCCTCTCGTCTTATATCAAAGCCCTTCAAAACCTTTCTGATGACTTTATTTGGGAGAACAAAAAAGCATAAGTGCACAAACTGTCCCCATATGATCCTAAATCCCTAAATCTCAAGCAAGAATGGGTGCTTCAGATTTGATCAGATATTATAAAGCTTCACTTCTGGACCAAATGCAACATTAATGGTCTCCTTCCTCAGATAAATGCTGAGTTCAAATAGAAAAGCAAGCTGTCTCCATAAATCTACAGGCCTTACTAGTCAACATATTAATGACCCACAAAGCAAATGGATATCATCTGGACAGTGTTATTACTGCACTACGTACGTGGGTATCTTTTCTTAGTGTTAGTAAATGTGTTTCTTCTACTTTTACCTACAGGTAAGCTTATAATAAAGCTTATGTGTAGGTAAAATGAATATCTCCTAAATGTGCATTGTTCAGGAGATATTCCAGTGAGCAGCAGCCAGTGACGTCACGTCAATCTTTGGAAGACATAACCTCCACTTAATCCATTACCAATAAAGATTTTTTTTTTTAGAAATATCTCAGGATTTGACATGTGCCATTATCTATACCGCTTGAAAGCAATCCACTCAAACTCTCTTACTCTTTATATATGTCCGCCAAACCCAATCAGAGAGGGATCTCCCTCATCTATGCTTCCATTTGCAGACTAATACTAGACAAAACTCCCAGCAATGCTCAAATGGGAACATGACTTGGGGATCTCCTTAGATACCCAGCAATGGGCACAATGTCATTCAGTGGTCTAAGAAAGCCCCTACACGCTTATCCCATTGGGAAACAATAAAAAAATGATTACATATATGGTATTTTACTCTTCATCACTTAGCAGCTGGCTTCCCTTGGCAGCATTCTCCATTGTGCTGGAGAAATTGGGGACATATAGTTTTTTTTAGTCTATATTTGGTGGCGATGTCCAAAAATATTACTCTTCTGGAATTACATTTTCCCATTTATATCATCAGTATCCATGTTTTTCCTACCCCAGATCCTGCCTTGGCCCTTTTTGGAAAAGGCCTTGATCACTACACACCACCTCCAAGAACTTTTCTTACACATGCTCTGATTGCAGCCATACTTGCTATAACAAGATCTTGAAAGCAAACTGCAGCTCCTTTATTGTCTTCTGTCAAGAAATTCTAAATACACATGCTGCCTTTGAGAAATTGTTTACCAACATAATAGGCTTAGTTCATAAGTTTCAAAAAGACTGGGTCTATTAGCTTAATGGTAAATTATCTATTATTGTTTATTGAATTCGATTGTCATATCTGTTGTATACAGAACGTGTTCATACCTTATCCTTTAAGTGCCTTTATCCTCGACAGTCTGATTGTAATATTTAACAGCTTGCTCAAGTTGCGACCTTCACAAGGTTTTGTATTCCCTTATAATTTCCTATTTTTAGTTTTTTTTTCCCATTTCCTCCTTTATCTTCCATCAGTTAATCTTTCTGGACAGATTTTTCATAGTTATGGGAAGTGTAGTCCTCAACTCTAGACCATTACGCAGGTCTCACAAAACCTATTCTTTACAACAGGGGTGCTCAACCTTTTGAAGACCGAAGGCCACTTAAGTGATCTGGTGACCAGTCGTGGGCCACATAGAAATTAAATGGTTTCGAATTTCGATTTTATTTATTTATTTTCAATAGCATAATGAACATTTCCCTTCTACAGCCGCAGAATGCTGGCGGGAGGGAGAGGAGGAGAAGGCGACTTTCAGCGGTTGCAGGAGGAAAATAGAGCGCATCAGTTCCTATAAATGCTGCCCTCACCGCCCCTCCTGTCCAAGTGTAGAGCAGAATATGATAGGGAGGCTGCACAGGCCCCCTGCAGCATGGGTTAGGTTCGCCATTGTGACCCCAAAAGCTACACCAGTGGTTAGGAGAGTGTAGTAAAAACATCTCAACTATGGGGTTTTACCGCCGCCCAAACGGCAAATGTAACCAAGAGTTTATTGTCCTGAGCCCTCTATAAGGCTGCTTTCAAACGGATGCACTGTGGTTTAACCCTACCGCAGTGCACCTGTGGTGCATCTTCTGAAAGTGGAAACAAAGGAAGAAAATTCCTTCCTAGACAGAAAGGCCAGACAAATGAAAGGATTTAGAGTAACCTGGAACACACTGCCCCCGGAGAGAGATATTACAAGGTGAGCTATAGCCAGGTTCCACACTGCCTGATAAGGGAGTTTGGGAACCTTCTCCTCCATTTTGCCCCTTCCTCTGCCATCAGACATGGTCTACTGACAATAGGTTTAGACTCCAGTTATGATAATCAGTCCAAAGTCAGCTGAGAGGAGCAAGTGCAAAACGCCTGTGTAACTGTGTACTCAAAACAGATAGGGAGAGGCTGTACACTGGAATAAAATTTCCGCTTCCAGTACCAAAGACCCACCTCCCTAACAGGCAAACAGAACTGTGTTGTTTATAACTGTAAAACTGTTCAAAAACTTTCCCAATACTTCCAAAGTCCAATATGTGTCCAGGAGCACCTGTCCAATGAGCACATGGAGAAGAGGAGATAAAAAATGTGCACATCCCAACTGCCAGAGAGAGAGAGAAACAGATATAGGTGGGGCGGAGCACTCTTCTAACCGCCAGATTGTTCGGGTCCACCCATAAACTCCATTGCTGCCCTGTAGGGCTCGGGACAGGAACAAGCAAGCAATGTGTAAAAAAAAAAAAAAAAAATGCACAGAATGGTCCTGCAGGTATAGGGAAGAAAAAAACATTAAATGTCTTGGCAGGGGCAGGAAGGGAAGACATAAGGAGACAAGAGGGATACTACAATAGATTAGGTAGGTCCCCATATTACAGCTTTTTGGTAAATGAAAAATTTGACTTGTGAAAGATTGCGTGGTCAGATTGTAACAAGTACAATGACACTTACAGCTATCTTAAATGTTTATTTGTGCCATGCAGCTGGCTCTGCAATGTGGCACTGGCCCCCAAAACTATGCAGGCACCATCAAACAGGAGGTCAATCAGTCACAGCTCAAGGAACCCCTAGCAGACTGAAAATAAACAAATTAAAATTTTAGAAACCCTCTAGAGAAACCCTAGCAACAAATGAGTGCAGAGACCGTGAACATTTCTTGCTAGGGAGTTTATAGCTATCAGGTGGCAGTATCACTTTGCCCTGGATGGGAAAGGAGACAATGTCTAAGGCCAAAGCAAAAAAAACCCCATTTCCAAATGTCAGAATTCTTATTTTTAACTATCACCTCCTATTTATGCTCGTTTTACAATAAGGTAACATGTACTTTCCACATTACTATAACCTCTAGAACTGAAGTTCTTCTTGGGACAGTGTTCATCCCTGATAAATTCCCTTTTTTCCCCATGTTTTTTTTTTATTTAAATAGACAAATATAAAACATAACATTGTGTATATCAAACAACTATCAGATCAGGAGAAATTGAATACAAGCAGTTGAGGTTGGAAACTAAGATGTGAACAGCGCAGAGCCTGAAGTGGATGCCATCAGCGCTTAGCAGCAGGACTACCAGTAATTAAAGTGAAATTAAAGGGTTTTTTTTGTTTGTTTTTTTTTTTTTTTAAATAACAAACGTCATACTTACCTGCTTGCTTTGTGCAATGGTTTTGCAGCAGCAGGATTACCAGTAATTAAAGTGAAATTAAAGTTTTTTTTTTAAATAACAAACATGTCATACTTACCTGCTTGCTCTGTGCAATGGTTTTGTGCAAAGCAGCCCCGATCCTCCTCTTCTCAGGTCCCCTGCTGGAGCTCCTGGCCTCTGCCCCCTGCCGAGTGCCCCTAGAGCAAGCGGCTTTCTCTGAGGGCACTCGTGCATGCTCACTCCTGAGCTTCGCTATGTGTCTCTATAAGACACACACAGAGTGCGGCTCACTCCTCGTTGCCTGTGCTTATCAGCAGTGGGAGACTATGGCGCCCGCTACCGTGTCTCAGCCAATGAGAAGAGAGAGAGACCTGGGAGAGCCAAGACTCCCATGCACAGCACCGGATAGAGAAAGAGCTTGGGTAAGTACTAGGGGGGCTGTGGGGGGGAGCAGCACACAGGCTTTTTTACCTTCACACATAGAAAGATGATTCAGCCTTTACAATCACTTTAACGGTCTGCTTCCAAAAAAATGATAATATTTTGGATAGATACCAGCAATTTTAATTTTTTACCAACTTCTTACATCTTTTTTCGTATTTCAACACCTCTCTCCACCCCATTTCTAAGGTCTACCCCTATTACTTCTTTTTGGTCAATATTTATCACAAGAGGCTTCCAGAAAATGGTCACAGTTGAAATGTAATGCTACAACAATCTACTATTTCAAGTATATGCAAAACAATGGATAAACCACAGCAGTGGTTTAGATCCTGTTAGAAGGACATGTCTGACATGGTTTGACAAAATAGTCACAGCCAGAAGGGGGGGAAGGGAAAGGCCAAAGCCAGGCCTCAGAAAAAGGTCAAAGTTCAACAGGGCTCTTTGCTTGCAAGAGCAGCAGCAAAATATGCTTTCTTGAGTCTGTATTGCAGGAAAGAGTACAGAATGCAAAATGCTCTACCAAGTGGAAGACCTCCACAGTCCCACAATTTTACTTCCTTCCATGATAAAACTGGTTGGGAATGGGAATAATGGCACCCAGCAACCAATAAAAATGAGACAGCTCCCAATGCTCAGCCCATCTGGCATACCCTCTAAGTGTATGTTCACAGACAGGACAAGCAAAGAGGTGTTGACAGTGGCTCTGTACCTGGGAAGCACTCCACAGTCAAAGTAACCTGAACAGAGTCTAAAAAGCAACCCACTTGGAACCCAATGACTGCAGGCCAATGCCAGGCTAGCCCACAGGGTCTGGACATGGTTTGATCCACTGCTAGGCTGAGAACGATGCCTGGGAGCTAAAAATCAGAGGGCATACCTCCAGCAGCAGGTGTGGAGAAGAGTCTTAACTGAAGTTAAAATTGAAGAAGAATAAAGTACTAGTAAATTAATAGGTTAGTCTTTAGAACACCATCCTCCTATGTCCAGTGGTCCTGTAGGCGGCAGTAAAACCCGAAGGTTTAACAGTTCCTGAATGTTTCTAGTAATCTGTCAAATGTCAAAAGAATAAACAAGTTATTTATCACATACCTTTTCTTTTGAATGGATAAATGTCTCCAAAACAAATGATGTGCTAAGCTGAAAGAAATAACAAAAGAACAACAGAAAATAAATAAAACAATGGTCACACAGGCAAAATGTAGTTTTATCTTGCACTGGGTAAAGGATTACACTTTTTTTTAACCACGTGGTCACCAGCACCTTTAAGAAACAGCAGCTTGTAGACGGGGATTTTATTTGTAGAGCAGGTGATGGGCTTTCATGTGGAAGTGATTCAGGCAGCTGAAAAGCCATCTGATCACTTCCTCAGCCCATGAAAGATACGGACCCCTGATGTCTCAGCATGCTATCACATAGAGGACTATTGGTCCCCCAATGTGATGGAAATAATGTAGCTAGAAAAAAAAAACCAAATAAAACATTTTTAATGTCTCCTGTCCACAAGAACATAAAATGCATGAAGCAGGTTCCCTTATGTATGAAAACAACAATTGCGATACACATCACCGCAAAGGTCAGAGCAATAATTCTAAAATTATTATTCACAGTTTAACTGATGACCTGTAAGTGCTATTAAAGCAGCGCCTATGGACAATTTCAAGTACCAAAGTTTGTCGCTGGTTAACAGGCATGTGCAATTTTAAGGCGTAACCTGTTGGGTATCTATTCACTTATCGAAACATCGCCGTTTATTTATTCATTTACTTATACAAAAAATGGGAAATGTTTTGTGTTTATGTGCACTAAAATTAACTTAAGTATTTGTGTTACAAAAAAATTTGCATTGATAAATATGCGAAAATATCATTGACATAAAATGTGCAACTACCAATATTTTATTCTCCATGGTCTTTGCTTTCAGAAAACACATGCTGTTTAGAGGGCCTAACTAATCTTTAGGCCTAAAGTGAGCATTTCAATTGTGTAAAAACTTAAAATATGGCTCTCGTAGAAAAGTGTTCAAAAAGCTGTTACAATAACAATTTTGTAATTTGGTGTTAATGCCTTCAGTCTGTTGTCCCCTCTAATTTTATAACATGACAAAAAATAAACTGTTTCTTCATTGTAAAAATGGCAATAGGAGGATTTCTGAAAACTGTACATAGAAAGCCTTGCTTCGTGTGACTGGTTCAATGCTTCTGAAAGGGGTTCAGCATGGCAACTGCAAACTGCACAATGACGAGACAGCCACAGACTCTATGCTTCCCTCAAAAAAACTTCTTAAAAGCACTGATATACTGCATGGATCAGGTAATTAATAATTGCATGTACGCCCTTCTCACTTTGTACTCAGTAGGGTGGGTAGGACTTTGGAATGCTTTTGTCACTATTGAACAAGCATGAACAGGTCAGAGTGCCAAAATATTTGCAATGTTAAGAAAACTCCTAGAGAGAATTGGCTTATCTCTATTTTAAGGTTGAAGAATCTGGTACAATTAAACCTGCAGATATTGCCTTTTACCTTGGCTGTCATTAAAGACACTGCTTTAGGATCTGGTAAGGTGCTGGGAATACTGCTGCACAGCTGCCACATAAACCTATGAAACACAAGGTGATGTTATTTCACTCCTTTGCAGCAGGAAAAATCTGTCTTTTAAAAAAAACAAAAAAAAAAAACACACACACACACCCTTACCCAAAATATGTGTGTTCAAAAATGTTTTTGTCCTGTAGAAATTGCATGTTGTCATGCCAGATCCACTGTTAAAACAAAACACACATTTTATTACTGATGTTACAAATCTGTTTATGTAAATGAAGCTGCTATTGGTTTGAAACAAAAGGTTATGCAGAAAGATTGGAGTTTAATAACCTGTATTGTCTAAATTAGAGGCAACCTTGATAGCTTAACGTAACCAATAAAGCATTAACAACTTAAACTTCAATCTTTCTGCATTAGTCGGTGGCTAATGTAGTACAAGACCCTACCACTAACATATTGTTACACAAAGCTACTGTTGTCATTCAGTGAAACAAGAGGGAAATGTGCAACTACCAAGAATGTTAACAGACAACCGAAAAGTATACCAAAAGAAAACAGATGTATAGCTTGATGTTCTTACAGGGGAACTCAAGCCAATGTAGCTGGAATGAAATGGAAAGAGTGAACAAATCATGTATTTTTTTTAACATAGCTATGAGCATCCATTTTCTAAGTTCAGTACCATATTCATCTGCTGCTAAATCTCCTGCCCCTGTATGCCACCAATCAAATCAAAGAAAGCAGTGGCAAGCATATTCTATGAGCAAGAAAAAGGAGATTGTAGATGAAGTACATGAAACATAATTGAAACTGACAAGAGAATAATGGCAGGTTTATTTAGAAGAAACAGATTTTATTTTCATTTTTAGGCAGAAACCAACTAAATCAAATAAAAACTCTAGGGCATACATTGGAGCTATTCCAGTTTAATTCAATCCTTAAAAGTGACAGCATACACTGGCAGTTTACTGGTAGTGTAAGTCTTAAGCAGGGCATACACATTACCAGCGTTTTAAAAAAACCCCCAAAAAACTCACAGATCCCTACATCAATACAAGCAATGCAGTGATCTCCCCTGCTGCTCTACTGTATTCTGACTCTCCCAAACCTGGGAGAAATAAAAAAAAAAGTACATAAAAAAGTCCCAAACCCGGGAGAAAGGGAAACAAAATAAAAATGTACATACATACATACATACATATATATATATATACAAGCACTCAGCCATCCAATCTTATGTTGCTTGAACACAATGGTATAGTAATTCCACAGTTATGAGATATATACCTCTAGGAGTTCTGAAGAAACATCAAACTTCACCTCCTTGCTGGACTCCTCCTCTGGCTCCACACGTTTATAAAACAACATGTAAGCGCTGTGAGTCTATGAAAGCAAGATTATTCTGTATTACCAGTTCCAATTATTTTAGGCATCATTTCACTGTATTTAATGTTAATGTTTTTCATGAACATGTACCTTTTCAAAAGAGAAGTCCATAAACTTATCAGTTACAGAGTCATATGTTTTTGTCTGAAGGGAGAAGAAAAAGAAAATGCAATGAACAACATCACAATGTGAAATATATAAGACCACATGACATTTAAATTTAACATACAGCACTTCGACAATGACTGCCTAACCTTTGCCATACTTGCTTTGCAACTAAAAAGTGTATCGAAAAACAGGATTTTCTTCGTTACTCAACATAAAATCCCTTTCTCTGAGTTGACGGACACAGCTCCTTTTATTCTCAAACATGGGGTTATATAGCCACCTACAGGAGCAGGACACTAGGCAGAAAAACTACTTAGCACTGCCTATGGGAAGTCCTAGCTGGTACAAACTCCCTTTCTGCTATAGGCAATCCAGTTAGTTACAAACAGTGATAGAAGCAAAACTCCAATAGTGGGGTGGGTGCTTTGACCATCAATTAACTCAGAGAAAGGGAATTTATGGTAACAAAAAAAAAATATCCTGTTTTCTCTTCCGTTTATTGACGGACACAGCTCTTCTTATTCTTGACAATAGGGACATCCCAAAACAGTACCTCAAAGGAGGGGTGGGCAAAAATGAAATAAACTGGAGAAACCAGGCAACAAGCCAACCACCCAAACAACCCTTAAAGGGGTAAACAAGAAGCTGAAAAAGCAGCCGGCAACCTTACAGCCAACAAGCATCAATTGAGCGTGCTGTAACAAGCAAGGAAGGAAGGAGCCTGGACCCATAACAGTGTACGCCTGAACAGCATCAGCCAGAGCCAGCAGAAAATCGTGGTATAGAAAGCCGCCTGGCCATCCCAGAGGCCAGCCATGAGCTCCAAAAGAACAAAGCAACCTCGGCAAAAAACTGTAGTGGACAGGCACCACGAACCGCCTAATCCAAATCCAGGAAGTGTAACGCAACCTCCTAAGATGCAACAGGCACAAACACAAGAAGTATAGGACAAAGTCCACACTTAGGTGAAAATCCGACACCACCTTAGACAGAAATGAGGGACACCTAAGTCATGTGTACAAATAGAAACACTAGAAAATAACACTGCCAGCTCAGGCAGCTGCCCAGAAGCTATGGTGACAATACACTGAAAAAGAGTAAGCAGGGGAATGTCCCAAATACTCTCCAAAGTGAGAGTTGTAGAGAACAAAAAGAACCAATGCAAGTCCCCTGGTGTTAACAGGGAGCGAACGTGGGATGCCAAAAGACGAACTCCTTGACCAAAGCCTTGACCAAAGGTGCAAGCAGGAAGAACATGGCCAAGTGACGCTGTAAAAAGACAGTGAGGCAGAAACTAGACCTGTAAGGGGGCAGGCATCCATCACGACCACTGTCCAATGGAGGGAAAAATGAACTTCCCAGCTTACAGGGCAGTGGACCGGATCACCAAAGAAAGGGGGGCCCTCATTGACCATTCCAGATGAATCTGGTCCTCTGAGGTGGTTGTAGATTAGTCCCATACAGAAAAGATTTCCTTCAGCGGAACTCTCATATGGAACAGCGCGCATGTAGGACCACCGCAAAGGTGGCCGCTATAGACCCAGACCCTGCAAGAGAGACTGCAGAGAAGATCGCTTGCAGGACAAAAACAGGAGGACCTCAGTCTGAAGCTTGTGGACTTTCTCTGCTAGGAGAAAAATGTTTGCCTGCTCTGAATGGAGAATCAGACCCAGACGCTCCCACCTCCTGGACGGAGCAGATCCCAAGAGGTTCAGGACCCATCCAAAGTCCTGCAGGAAGTGCATCATGATCCTCAGGAGTCCGTCTGCGCAGCCTGGGAGTCCGTCAGCGCAGCCTGGGAGCCCGTCCCAGAAGCAGGCTGTCAAATAACCAGTCACGTCAATCATCTGTTGTTTCAGCAATGCCAGGACTGGGGCCAGCATCATGGAGGACACCTGGGATGTTGAGGCCAGCCTGGTGGGAAAAGCCACAAAATTATAGCATGCATCTCCAACGCAAATCGAAGAAACCACTGAAGGCCTTCGCCCATGTGAACATGCAGGTATGTGTCTTACATGTCAATGGATGCTAGCAAACTTCCCTGAAGAAGAGAGACCATCACCAAACGGATGAACTTCAGCTTGAACCCTGACCCTGCATAAGGCATATTAGGGCCTCCCGGATCAGGACTGTGGAAATCCTGTTCATTTCTGGGACCATAAACAGATTGGAGCAAGACCTCCAGAGCTGTGCCAGCTTACATACAAAGACATATAGTCCCTGGGGAAGCAGGTCCTGCACTGCGCTGTACTAGGCCCAAAGGCATAATGACAGAAGATGACAACTTGGAACAAATGTCTCTGGTGGACAAAAAACAAACTCTATATCATGTATGGACACAATCAGTTTGTGGACTTGGAAAGAAGGGAGGGGTCTACCAGCTCAAGAACCAGCCAAGGCGATTCCCTACCCTGGAAAAGGGTGGGGCAAAACTTAATTCTCAGGTGGACTTTTCCATGGAGTTGTGGGTCCAGGAGCACTTAGCACCATCCGCGGGTATCTTGAAAGGCCAGTGAGAGAAAGGTACTCTTGCCAACAGTGAGGTGCTCGACGGCAACCATGCAGTACCGAGGAGACAATGTCTCTGAAAAGGCAGGTGAGTCAGGGGCCATGTAGATGGCTGGTCAGTCACTTTCTGAATATCTTGTCTAGAACAAATATGAAGCAAATAAAATCAGTTCTCTTAACCCAGGGGTCTGCAACCTTTAAGACATAAAGAGCCACTTGGACCCGTTTCCGAGAGGGAAAAAAAGACTGGGAGCCGCAAAACCATTGCAACATTTAAAACAAATCCGACACTGCATATATTGCAAAAAGCGCTCTGGTCATGAAGGGGGTTTAAGGGCCCAGTAAGCAAAGGGTTAATCAGGGCCACAGTGTATCATCATAATCACAATCATAGCCTTAGGTCAGTGGTGGGCAACCTTTTTTTTCAACTGAGCCAAATCTCGCCAAAACCACGATTGAAATTTATTTTGAGAGCCACATTTTTAAAACTGAAAATACATCCCCCATATAGTAATTCATCCCCCATATAGTAATTCATCCCCCACAGTAATTCATCCCCCATATAGTAATTCATCCCCCATATAGTAATTCATCCCCCCTATAGTAATTCATTCCCCATATTGTGTCAATTCACTTACCTTTGCTCCGCGCGTTCCTCTCGCCGTGTTCCCGCGCCGTTCCGGTCTTCAGGGCGGACTGTGAGAGGAGAGGAGTTCATCACGCTACCCCGCCTACATCCTGACAGCCAATGTTTGCCACGCTCCGCGGGCCGGATTAAAAGGTCCGCCGGGCCGTAGTTTGCCCATTGCTGGGCTAGCTGCAGAGTCCTGACTTTTGTGGCGGCCGCCCGAGAGGAGGGAGGGGAGCGGGCGCCCGGCACACAGAAGAGCCTATTGCCTGTCACCTAGTGGGCAGTGTGCTCCGGAGCCGCAGCCAAGGTGAAAAAGAGCCGCATGCGGCTCTGGAGCTGCGGGTTGCCGACACCCGTCTTAACCTGTATAATTTATCCACATCTACGTACTTAACTTATTAGATTCACACAACAGCCAGCCAAACAGCATTTTAAGAATGAGGTCATCAAAGTCAGCCTACATATTTCTTGGAGTAAACATTTTTTTTTTGTTTTTTCAAAAAGGACAATATGCAGTAATGCACAGCAACCAAAGACAAACAACAATATGCAGTAAACCATAACAATCATCTTTTAATCTTCTCAGCTCTAAAATGATGCTTGCTGTGTTACTACACCATCTTTGTAAAGTCTGAATAAATAAGCTTGCTAGCTGTGAGAGTTACAGCACTTGGATTAGTTACATTTCTACTTTACGGATATGAAATTAACTTACTGTCATTTCACCCCCAAAACATTCAGAAGCAAGCTGAGCTGAATCAAATGGCTTCACTTCGGCATCATTGAAAAGATACCTGAGAAATGGAATACGTTACCACCACAAGGTCATGTAAAGCATAACAGTTAATTTTTGTAAAATATCTACACTAGTACGCCCATCAAACACTCCCTGCCACACTTGAACCTGCCTCCTGGTCTGTAACATCAGACTTGGAGAAAGATGTAGGCTCCCATCAATACTGAATGAGGACAAAGTACTTCCCCCAGCCCTGTAAGATCCAGTGTTTATCTCTTGGCAAGAGTCATCAGACTGCATGGTAAGGATTGCTGCAAATAGGATGCCTTTTCTAGGAGCAAAACAAAAATTATGGGGGCCTAAACAGTCACCCAAGGCTAATGCACTTTTGTAATGACAGTGCCTTTTTAATAGGTATTAAACATGAATGGTTTGCCATTGTCTACACTATATAATCAAAGTCACTTCCTAAAGCCAAAACTATAGTTTTAAGTGTGCACTGGATAAATTGCACCACCCTCAAGTTTATTTATGGCACGTCAAGAACATTAGTAGCTCTGATTTGTGTCTCTCCTCCTCCTCCTCCAGAAAACAAATGATAAACATGGCACTCTATTGCTAATTGAATTGTTTAATGTACATTATGGGGCTTTTGTGTAGCTGACCTTTCACATCAGTTTTTCAAAACATAAAAGAGTGATGCCTGGAAGACCAGGTGGTCCATTTGCCCCCTACGATTATTTAATAACCAGTCTGTGGACAGATCTATGTACATGTCAAGGATATATAAACTCAGTGCCCACCGACTCACTAACCATCTGCTATCTTTTTAAAGCACAAACTACTCTTTTGGGTAAATAACATACTCTAAGTTCAGTTCTGAATCATGATCTTAGTATCATATTGATAATACTGTCCTCCTGAACCTATTTAAGATTTCAATCCTGTATTTCCATTTCCCTTCTTTTTCATCCAATTTTGGTTACTCTTCCTGGAAACTCTTATCAATAGTTTTTTTGTACATGAGGTATCCAAAACTTGACAGTACCCCAAAAGAGGTCCACGCTCAAAAAATAAATCAGGAAGAACCAAGAAAAAGAAAATTGTAATTCTGGCCTCATCTTCAAAAATGACAAGACGCTGAGGGAGTATAATAATGGAAATCTTTCACCCAATTAGACTAGCAAGATGGTTCCTGGTCCCATTCAATCAACTACTACTACAAAAGGAAATGTGGTGAAACCTAGGAGAAGCTAATTCAGATGTGCACACTTTAGGTATCTGTTTTCATGACATCTCTTATCTGTCCCAACACAGTACCTCTCCAATACATGATCTATATAATAAATTGTCCCACACTTTATTTACTAACACATACTGTAGGTGAATGCCACGAGGGCAAGTTTGCATGGAAAAAAAGCTAGAACGTACCACTTATTATTTTTATAAGCATGGGGATTCACAATGTCCCTGATGAAGCTGTAGTAGTGTCCACCGTCAGCAGTACCGGTATGAACAGTGACCCCTATTAAGTCGTACTCGTAGCTCTCAGTCTCTTTCACTTCCTCCCCCTCTTCTTTAAAACCTAAAAAAGTAAAAGTAACAAATATGTCAGTGTGAAAGGTTACAGTTAAGAGGGTGGCTTTCCAACCTTAAACGGGTATAGGTATAACTAGTACTTTATGTGCCAAAGATCACCAAAGTGGGCCACTAAAGAAGGCATTATTTGCATTTATGCACTGGTGTATTATAAGGGAAAAGATCTATACTATACCACTATTATCTATGTTTAATGTATCAAAACAAGACCATTACCAAAAGCTCAGTCATTCTACCACACAGCATTCACATACAAAAACATTTTTAAGGCTCCATGCACACTAGCAGTTTTTTTAAAACTTCTAGAAGCTATTAGCATATTTTTTCTACTCCTGGAAGCTAAACAGTTTTATCCTATGTGTCCATGCACACTACTTTAGGCTATTAGCAGGAAAAAAATGTTTTTGTAGTTTTTTTTTTAGCACCTTTCCAGCGGAAAAACATGCTAAAATGCTCCTAAACGCTAATAAAATGCTCCGAACCGCTTTTTTCTTTTTCCCCTCTATGTGTACTATAAAAATGCTAATAAAATAACGCTCCTAAACGCTTCTGAACGCTACTAAAAAACTGCAATTTTTTCATCCAGCGATTTTTTAGTTAAAAAAAAAACACCAGTGTGCAAGGAGCCCAAGCATACATGTATGTGACCATTATTACTTACAAAAAAAAAGCCATCTTATGTGTTAGAAGTGCAGAAATAGTGACTTGGGACTTTTACGACAGAGGTGAAGCATAAACCTATCGTGGTGCTACACTGTAGTACACAAATATGAGCTTTCTGGGCGATTTATGAAAATTGGGGATTTCATCTGTAGCATGGAACCATCTGATTTAAGCTAAAGAAATATGACAGGTCAGACCATTACACTCTTTTGTTCCATGTTCATTAATTAACCCTAGAAACAAAGTACATCCAGAACAAAAGTTGGGATAGAATCACTGTCAGGTTGTTACTGGCATCTGTGTAGCCTTTAGTGAGATTACTCTTTATATCTGCCCTGGTGTCCATTATCACTGAAACATAAAATTATATAAAATCCAATTACTACAGTTGTCGCTGGAACATGGGGTAAAGCTAGGGCCTCATCCACACCATACGTGCAGAAAAACAGATGGAAACTGACATGCAGATTTTGCTTGCAGAGGCATCAAATTTACATCAGTTTTCATGTGCTCTGCAATGAGTTATATACACTTTACAGATTCCTGCACAGAAAAAATTTGCATGTGATACTAGTGTTATGGTGAGAGCAGGGCACATAGAAAACACTTGATTGCAATGTGCCCTTGCAGATCGTGTGCAGAAAAACTGACATCTCTGCACCATGGTGTGAATGAGTCCTAAATCTTCCCATAGGGAGAGCTATCCTGGTGTAAATCAGTTAAAAGGGAGATTTCTTCTCTTTGGAGATTTCATCTACTGTTGTGTGGGAAAGGAGGTAAAGGGATATCCACTCAAATAAACAGGCAGCAAGTAAAAGCCCAACAGAGTGTAAAATTAATAGAACCCCCCCCCCCCCCCAAAACAAAAATGTTTCTCTTCAGACATACTTTAAGGCTAACTCAAAGGTGTCAGCACCTGGCATTTAGCAATCAGATAATCACACAATACCTTCTATTCTGTCATTTTTTCCCATTAAAAAATCTTCTGTATAGGGAGTCATATCCAGCCGCAGAGGAAAAGAAAAGTGTGTGTTGACCTTTTCCTTCATCATGGTGACCATGTTAAAAGTGTACCGCATTGTATTAAAGCTTAATATCCTTGGCAATTTCTTAAAACAAGCCCTAAAACGGACAAGAGAGGTAATGTAAAGAGAATATATTACAATATATACAAATAATTGCAAATGTGGTGTAGGAAAAAAAAAAGAAAGATTCTGAACCCTTTCACTAACTTTTCACAGCCTTTTTTTGTACGCGTTAAAACACATTTTAGGCCTGAAATTCAGTTAAACCCCTCACGCATACAGTACACCCAGAAAGAATTCACAGCCCTTAACTTTTGCCACATTGTGTTATGTTACAGCCTTATTCCAAAATGGATTAAATTAATTTTTTTCCTCAACATTCTACAAACAATACCCCATAATGACAACGTGAAACAAGTACGTTTTGAAATCTTTGCAATTTATTAAAAACGGAAAAAACAAACCACATGTACATAAGTATTCACTTTTGCCATGACACTCAAAATTGAGCTTTGGTGCATCCTGTTCCCACTGATCATCCTTGAGATGTTTCCACAACTAGATTGGAGTCCACCTGTGGGCAATTCAGTTGATTGGACATGATTAGAAAAGGCATAAACCTGTCTATACAAGGTCCCACAGTTAACAGTGCATGTCAGAACACAAACCAAACCATGAAGTCCAAGGAATTGTCTGTAGACCTCCGAGACAGAATTGTATCAAGGTACAGATCTGGGAAGGGTACACAAAATTTTCTGCAGCATTGAAGGTCCCAATGAGCACAGTGGTCTCCATCATCCATAAATGGAAGACTTTTGGAACCACCAGGAATCTTCCTAGAGCGGGCCACCTGGCCAAAATGAGTGATCGAGGGAGAAGGGCCTTAGCCAGGGAGGTAACCAAGCACCCGATGGTCACTCTGAAAGAGCTCCAGAGTTCCTCTGTGGAGAGAGGAGAACCTTCTAGAAGATCAACCATCTCTGCAGCACTCCACCAATCAGGCCTGTATGGTAGAGTAGTCAGACGGAAGCCACTCCTCAGTAAAAGGCAAATGGCAGCTCGCAGGGAGTTTGCCAAAACGCACCTGAGGGACTCTCAGACC
Source organism: Staurois parvus (assembly GCF_062004578.1). NCBI lineage: Eukaryota > Metazoa > Chordata > Amphibia > Anura > Ranidae > Staurois > Staurois parvus. The sequence continues at coordinate 1,354,705 of NW_028317866.1, read as the reverse complement.
ATGAGAAACAAAAAACTCTCTGGTCTGATGAAATAAAGGATTGAACTCTTTGGCCTGAATGCCAAGCCTCATGTTTGGATGAAACCAGGCACCGCTCACCACCTGGCCAATACCATTCCTACAGTGAAGCATGGTGGTGGCAGCATCATGCTGTGGGGATGTTTTTCAGTGGCAGGAACTGGGAGACTTAACAATGCAGCAGTACTGCGCTCCTAATTAATAAATGTAAATCACCTTCATGTGCTAATTAATTGATGTGTTAAACATGGTGAATGATCAGCTGCTAATTAATAATTGATAATCCAACTAAATTGTGATCACTAAATACACCAAAATTAAAAAATACAATTCATCAAGTGAAAAAAAATCAGAAAAAAACAAAAAATGTGAAATAAATAAAAATTAAATATATACAAATAAAATAGTGAACGTCCCAAAGTTAATTAATGTAATTCAGGTCAGGTAGTCCCTTTCTGTAATTAAATCCAGCAAGCCTTGATATCAATATGCGCTCCCCTCAATATAAGCCCAACTTTGAATTAGGTAAAAACAGCTTTGTGTCCCAATAATAGCAGGATATTTCAACTTCTCTTGTAACAAACAGGATTATAGATGTATTGAACATTGTGAGTGCATAATCTACTGGCTACAAATAAAAGGTATTTTAAAGATAAGGCACTATATTTCTCTTTCACAAGTACGGTACATGGAGAAACAAGGAGTGAAGGAGGAGTAGATTTATAGTCCTAAGCCTACCAGAGGGAGAGATCTATGCATATCTGTCTATATTAAAGGATCAATACATCTAGAGAAGCCTGGTGGATGGAGTATCACATTACATCTATAATCCTGTTTGTTACAAGAGAAGTTGAAATATCCTGCTATTATTGGGACACAAAGCTGTTTTTGCCTAATTCAAAGTTAGGCTTATATTGAGGTGAGCGCATATTGATATCAAGGATTGCTGGATTTAATTACAGAAAGGGACTACCTGACCTGAATTACATTAATTAACTTTGGGACGTTCACTATTTTATTTGTATATATTTAATTTTTATTTATTTCACATTTTTTGTTTTTTCTGATTTTTTTTCACTTGATGACTTGTATTTTTTAATTTTGGAGTATTTAGGGATCACAATTTAGTTGGATTATCAATTATTTATTAGCAGCTGATCATTCCTCATGTTTAACACATCAATTAATTAGCACATGAAGGGGATTTACATTTATTAACTAGGAGCGCGACACTGCTGCATTAAGATTTATTATTGGCACGAGTGTGTGTATAGGAGTGTCAGCAAACCATATTTACACAGAGTATTAATTTATAATTTTATTCATTTTTATTAATAATATCAGTGATATAGTGGCTCACAAGCACTTTATATATAATGAAAACTTGTTCCAACTTCCGGTGCCACATGTAGAGTGAGCACTTAGACTAGCCCTCTTTGCGGACGACATTTTGATCATTTCGTCAAACCCTGGAAGGGACATGTCACATATACACAATGTTTTCACACGTTTTCGTACATGCTCGGGTCTTCGGATTAACTTCGGGAAGAGTGACATTCTCCCTTTTTTTTACGATAGGTCACCACTATGGGCCGAGTCGTCTATAATTCAAGTTGCAGTACATCATCTATCACTTACCTAGGTATCAAAATTGGGAAAACACCCTCCTCCCTCTACCACTTAAATTTCCCTCCGGTGATTTTAAAAATGATAGGAGAGTTGGAGAAATGGATGGGCCTGCCACTTGTTTAAAATGGTGAGCTTTGCTAAACTCCTTTATCCTCTTCAAACCATTCCGCTACTGATCCGCCATGTTGAAATACAGTGGTTACATACAGCTTTAACTAAATTTCTATGGCGCAATCATCGCCCCCCCCCCCCCCTATTTCATTACAAAAATGATGTCTTCCGAGTAGTGAAGGGGGGCCAACTTACCTAATATTAGAGTTTATAATCTGTCATGTTTACTTAGAATATGCATCGATTGGATATCCCAGACCTCCAGATACTCAAATTTTCTCCTGGAATCTCAAATGGTGGGCCCCACAAGCTTTCTGCCATATTACATTGTAAATTGCACTCTCTCCCACCAGCAATAAAGCACAACTCACTACTTAGAGACACCCTGGTGGCCTGGAAAGAAATAAGAGTTAAGCTGGGCCTATCCCCTTGGACTTCCCACTATCTCCCAATTCATGGCAACCCGTCCTTTCCTTTGCCTCAAAAGGAGCTGAAGATGTTTCTTTCTTGCTCTCATATTAGAAAGAGCTACCACCTCCCAGCTCATAATTTTTTACTGGTTCAACAAGCCGTTGATTATATCTCCAGCACATGCCAGAGCAGACCTAAAAGGTTTTGGACGTCCATGACTGAAATTTTGCTGGAGCGCAGAACATTTACGATTTTGGGTATCTATAAACCACTGAACCTTTGTCTGTCCAAGCCCCTCTACTCCTCATCTGCGGCCTCCTGGAACAAGGATCTTATCTTCTCTGATGCACTAAATCAAATTCTGTCAGGATACAACACTACATGTGCGTTTATTTCCAAAGATTTTTGGATAGAACAATTTAAAATAATGCATACAGCCTATGTTCCCCATCTCATGTTTCCGCTTCCTCAGTTTCAAAATAGCTGACCTCTGTGTAAAACTCAAAGACCCACGCTGCTCCACAGGCTGTGGTACTGCCCATTTATCTCTACATTTTGGAAACAATTGGAGATATTCGCTGCTTCTGTCACAGGACACCACCCTACACATGATCTGCTTATACTCATTTTTGGTTACTTCTCTACTACCTGCCCTGATCAAAGCAGACCCCAGTCACTAAATATGCAGTGCAACAAAGCATGGTTAGCCACCTGCTTTATGATTGCGCCGGGTCATTCTCAGAAAGTGGCTATCTTCTTCTCCACCCACAGTCTTGGAGGTCAAGCAAGATTTACTACACCACCTTCGTCGGGAGAAAATTGACTCAGACATGTCATCAAAAGCTTAGATGATGCGGTTCCACAAAAAAATGGGGCCTGTTCATATCCAGGTCTCTTCCCTCTCCAGAGCAGCGCACGTACCTCCAATAGGTCAAATGGGTATCCTCTTTCATCTCCCACTGCATGGATTGTCATCAGGACATCTTCATTTGCTCTATATCCAGACGACTTGGACTCCAAACTACCACCTCTCACTCACTGGAATACTAAAAGGACTACAAAAACGTAACTACATGTTTTTTTTTTCTGCTGTGTCGCAGGGGTTCTCTCTCCCACGGGGAGCTTTCTTTGGTTGGGGTGTCTCCTGGTGGAAGAGAAATCTCTGATTTGGGTCTGACCCTTTACCCCCCTTTCCTTTTTGGTTATGCTAGTTTGTGGTATGGTTTGATATGGTAGATCTACTTCACTCAAGTGTCTTGTGAGTCATGTCCTTTGCTCTATTGCAGTAAAGGTTATTAGAGGTCTGGATGTCGTTTTCCAGATCAGGTAAAAGAGTACGGGTACGTTTCACATATCTCCATCTCATTCCCAGTCACATCTCGCTACTACTGTGAACGGCAAGCATCTTATAGTGGTCATGACCGCTCTAAATGCCTCTATAGGTTCCTGGTATTAGCAGAGGTGATTTAGTGGATCCAACCATTTAGTCTCACCCCCTATGTTTTCTCACCTTGAAACTTATATGACCATTGTGCTTGATTGTTTTATTTTTGTTTGATCAGTGTACCGCTTTTGCGTATGCTGCTGTGGTTTTTGTAAACATATTGAAACCCAAAATAAAATATTATTGAAATCAAAGAACCTGTTCCAAGGCACTCTGGAACTTAGACTTGGGCGACGGTTCAGCTTTCAACAGGACAACAACCCTAAGCACACAGCCCACATAACAAAGGAGTGGCTACGGGCCAACTCTGTGAATGTCCTAGCGTGGACCAGCCAGAGCCCAGGTTTGAACCCAATTGAAAATCTCTGGAGATATCTGAAAATGGCTGTGTGGCTTTGTTTGAAGCTTGAAAGGTACTGCAAACAAAAATGGGAGAAATTGCCCAAAAATAGGTGTGCCAAGCTTGTAGCATCATACTCCAAACGGCTTGAGGCTGTAATTGGTGCTAAAAGTGCTTCAACAAAGTATTGAGCAAAGGCTGTGAATACGTACAGTATGTACGTGTTTTTTTTTTCCATTTTTAATAAATTGAAAATATTTCAAAGCGAACTTCCTTCACGTTGTCATTATGGGGTATTGTTTGTAGAATGTTGAGGGAAAAAAATAAATTTAATCCATTTTGGAATAAGGCTGTAACATAACACAATGTGGCAAAAGTTAAGCGCTGTGAATACTTTCTGGATGCACTGTATATTTCTGAATGCAGGGACTGAATAAAACAGTAGAAGCTGCAATTTGTATGGCACATAGTATTAGCGCAACTGCTTACCCCATGCATATTTTCAGTAAGTGATAATTATACTGCACACATTGCTCCATTTTTTGGTAAAATATAAAAGATGAGCTTGTGTCAAGTAATTAGATATCACAAATATGTCAAGCCTTAAAATTGTGCATGCCGCTAAAGTGGCAACAAACTTCAGTCCCCAACTTTGTCCACTTTAAATGCCTTACATCTCATCAGTTTAAAGTTCTCAATTGAAGAGCTATTGCTCTCACTGCGGCTTGTGCGGCAGTACCAAATATGTATAACGCAATTGCCATTTTTGTACATAGAAACACCTTGCATCACGACTTAATGTTCATATGTTTGTGTTCTAGTGAGTTGGGGGGCTTTAAAAAAAAAATGTTTGTGTATTCTTTATAAATACACACCGTATCTCAGCAGCATGTTGTGTGGCTTAGCCCTGAGCGCTGTGTTGAGGGGGGGAGGGGGGGCTCAGCTGCCAACACTTGCTGGAAGGAGAGTTAGACTTTCTCCTCCCTCCAGCCTGCAGGGGGAAATAGACAGCAGGTACTAAGGAGTGAAGGAAGAGTGTCCTTCCTCTCGTCTCTTGTAATGTGACATCACAAGACCAGAGGAAGAAAGGAAAGAGAAGCTGCTTTCACAAGAAGATCTGAGGGGACTCTGATCGGGACACCTGATGTAAAAAGGGGACTCTGATGGGGACACCGGATGTAAAAAGGGGACTCTGATGGGGACACCTGATGTAAAATTGGGGCTCTAATGGGGACACCTGATGTAAAATTGGGGCTCTAATGGGGACACCTGATGTAAAATTGGGGCTCTAATGGGGACACCTGATGTAAAATTGGGGCTCTGATGGGGACACCTGATGTAAAATTGGGGCTCTGATGGGGACACCTGATGTAAAATTGGGGCTCTGATGGGGACACCTGATGTAAAATTGGGGCTCTGATGGGGACACCTGATGTAAAATTGGGGCTCTGATGGGGACACCTGATGTAAAATTGGGGCTCTGATGGGGACACCTGATGTAAAATTGGGGCTCTGATGGGGACACCTGATGTAAAATTGGGGCTCTAATGGGGACACCTGATGTAAAATTGGGGCTCTAATGGGGACACCTGATGTAAAATTGGGGCTCTAATGGGGACACCTGATGTAAAATTGGGGCTCTAATGGGGACACCTGATGTAAAATTGGGGCTCTAATGGGGACACCTGATGTAGTGTCATTTCATGGGATAATTTACGGGGGCGTTTAGGGGCGGAATTAGAGGTGGGGCAGGGTAGGGGCTGGGCACGGCAACTGGTGGCGAGTAATTCTTAAGGTCTGGCTAGTAACTCAGGACTTGACATTTTGAGCCCTGGTCATGCATAAGGCATATGTTAAAGCTGTTGTAAAGGTATTGCACAAAGCAAATCTCCTCTTCTGGGGTCCCCTGCTGGAGTTCTAGGCTTAAGGTGGCGCACCTGCAGGATCACTCCCTAGTCGGGCTGTGTGCATCCACTGACACAAAGCGTGTGGCTTGGCCCCACCCTCTGCTCCCTCCTCACAGGATTTGATTGACAGCAGCAGGAGTAAACAAAAGCATAGCCCTGGATTGAGGAAGCATTCCGGTAAGTATTTAGGGTAGTGAGGGGGTGATACGATTACTGGGGCATTTTTTACCTAATGTAGGAAATGCAGTAAGGTAAAAAAAATGTCTAGCCTTTAGAACCACTTTAAAGAGCCTGTGCTTTGCACATCTAATATTTCAAGTGCTTTTTGTTAAAACATCCTGAAAGTATAGCTCGTTTCACACAGACCTTTTCTCCGCTCGCACCTTCTTTCCACATTGGGAGCATGTGTACATATTGTCACCTTCCAATGTGTCCTTGATAGTGACTTCATCTAGTGACTCCTAAAGTAAAGACAAACCGTATAGATAATGCACCTTATTCCAAAATAAAGCACAAACAATGTTTTGTTTAAAGCCCTACTGGGGATTTCCCTTAACTCCCTGTTTCATAGATACAAAAGCAAGTGAGAGGAAATCTCACCAAAGGGAGGGAAACATACAGTCACCCATAATAAATGCACCATCAGATTTTGTCTGTATTTTTCCAATGCAAAGTTTTTTTCTCAAATTTCAAGTCCCTCTGACAATAGTCACAAGGACAAATCAAGAGCCTGAATGTCTCCTAGTGGGGAACACAGTCAGCAATAAAAAAAAATGAACAGTGGTTTTAAACCCTCATAACTATCCAAAATAGAAAACAATTTGTGTTCAGATATACTTTACCCAAAAACTAATGTACAAACTCATAAATTATTAATACACTGCTCAAAAAAATTAAAGGAACACTTTGAAAACACAACAGATCTCAATGAGGAAAAATATAATGCTGGATATCTATACTGATATGGACTGGGTAATGTGTTAGGAACACAAGAATGCCCCATTGTTTGATGGAAATGAAAATTATCAACCTACAGAGGACTTAATTCAAAGACAGCCCGAAAATCAAAGTGAAAAAATGATGCGACAGGCTAGTCTATTTTGCTGAAATTTCATTGCAGCAACTCAAAATGGTACTCAGTAGTTTGTATGGCCCCCATATGCATGTATGCATGCCTGACAACGTCGGGGCATGCTCCTAATGAGACGAATGATGGTATCCTGGGGTATTTCCTCCCAGATCTGGACCAGGACAACACTGAGCTCCTGGACAGTCTGAGGTGCAACCTGGCGGCATTGGATGGACTCAAACAGGATATCCCTGAGGTGTTCTATTGGATTTAGGTCAGGCGAGCGTGGGGGCCATTGAATGGTATCAATTCCTTCATCCTCCAGGAAGTGCCTGCATACTCTCGCCACATGAGACCAGGCATTGTCGTGCACCAGGAGGAACCCAGGACCCACTGCGTAGGGTCTGACAATGGGACCAAGGATTTCATCCCGATACCTAATGACAGTCAGGGTGCCATTGTCTAGCCCGTAGAGGTCTGTGCGTCCCTCCATGGATATGCCTCCCCAGACCATCATTGACCCACCACCAAAACAGTCATCCTGTACGATGTTACAGGCAGCATGACGTTCTCCATGGATTCTCCAGACCCTTTCATGTCTGTCACATGTGCTCAGGGTGAACCTGCTGTCATCTGTGAAAAGAACAGGGACCCAGTGGCAGACCTGCCAATTCTGGTGTTCAATGGCAAATGCCAATCGAGCTCTATGGTGCCGGACAGTGAGCACAGGGCCCACCAGAGGATGTTGGGCCCTCAGGCCACCATCATGAAGTCTATGTCTGATTGATCAGAGAAATTCACACCAGTGGCCTGCTGGAGGTCATTCTGTAGGGTTCTGGCAGTGCTCATACCGGTCCTGCTGATGGGTTAAAACCTTCTATGGCCCTGTCTAGCTCTCCTAGAGTAACTGCCATGCTCTTGAGCCTGTGCTGGGAGACACAGCAAACTTTCTGGCAATGGCATGTATTGATGTGCCATCCTGGAGTTGGACTGCCTGTGCAACCTCTGTAGGGTCCAGGTATCGCCTCATGCTACCAGTAGTGGCACTGACCCTAGCCAAATGCAAAACTAGTGAGTCAGAAAAGATGAATAGGGAAAAAAAATGTCAGTGGCCTCCACCTGTAAAGCCATTCTTGTTTTCGGGGTCCTCTCATTGTTGCCCAGCTAGTGCACCTGTTATTAATTTCATTAATATCAAAGCAGCTGAAACTGATTAACAACCCCCTCTGCTACTTAACTGACCAGAACAATACCCCAGGAGTTTAACTGACTTGATGCTATACTCTGATTAAAAAGTGTTCCTTTAACTTTTTTGAGCACTGTACATACTTCTAAAAGTTTATCCTTTACAAATACAAGATTTTCAAGTGTATAAACAAGTAGGTACAGCAGCCTCAATGGATCCATTTAATAACCAGGATAAATGCAATTATAATCTGTATTTGCATCTGATACTTCTTCATGCCTACAATTCTGTTTCACTCATGCTGTGTACCCCAGCTCAATGTAATCCTGTTTCACCATAATAAAATCTCTAGTGTACATGAAAATCCCATTTGTAACCCCCTCATGCAAACTGTAGCACCTTTAAAGGGTTTGGTGAGCCTATTGCCTGAGAGATAAAATGGTCCTCAATGAGAACCACTGTTGTCAATCTTCATACAACACTGGATTTTGCTAGCACTGGAACCACAAAGCAAATCTGACGTGTGATTTGTTTAGAAACACAAAGGAGATTTACAGATTTAAGGTTCGGTATACACAAATGTCAAAATACACTCATGCATGACCTTCATGGTCTTTTAGCGCTCTCTGGCACATGGAGAAGAAAAAAAATGTATTAAGCTTTGAGCGATGTTAAAATGAATATGGACTGGAGCATCTGGTTATAACTGCTGCTACAGTCAAACTCCCCTTCCTCTGTGCATGGATTTAAAATTAAAACTCTTTTAGATAAAAATTGTATAGATAGATATGCAGTATAGGTGTTAGGGTTACAGTCCTACAAAAAATATTATAACTCACAAGTGGCAAAAGGAGGTGGCAGCATATACTGATGTGATACTCACATATATGTTTTTCATATCAGCCACCTGACATCTCACTGTATAGAATTCTTCAGCTGTCTGACTTACATGTTCACAATCCTAGAGCAAAACAGCAAAATTAGCAAATACACCAGCACAAACGGTAACACCAATCTTTGTAACAAAGACGATTTTGTATAAAGATAAACAGATTCACCAAAATTGCAATCTACAGTATTACTTGGTAAATAAGAAATATTTCTGCTTCCATAAATATTTAAATAAATAAAAAACTATTCTTCCTTAAAAAGGGAACATAGCTTCTTTAAGGTTTTCTATAGATAAACGTAACGTAACATAAACGCAAGTTAGAGGCAATATTTGCAATCAGCTACTTGGAGCACCCTCTACGACTAATCCAAAAAATGTCTAATCTTTAAAGTAGAACTAAAGGCAAACATTTTATTTTGGCTAGAGTAAGGGTGGGTTATAACCCCTGTCCGTTTATTTTTTGTCATCCGTGTCCCATTGGGGAGATTTCCCTTCACTTCCTGTCCCACAGCCAAAAACAAGAAGTTAGAAAATCTCTGCAAATGAAGGGAATTCCTTGGGGACCTCCAGATCACCAGAACTAGTATTCCCATTGGAAAAATTCCCCTATATTACATTACTCTTCTGGGGACAACCCAAAATTTGGGGTTTCATTTACTTCCACTTTTGATGATAATGGGAAACAAGACAGATAGAGAGGATGAATCTCCCTAACAGGGATAAAGAAAGTAATAAACACTTAATAGGTGTTCTAATCCAACTCCACGCTGTCCAAAACTAATAAATAGTTTTGCCTTTAGTTATACTTTAATACAATAACAAAAATATGGACTAACCAGCATGTAAAATGCCTAGAGAAAAATAACTAAACGCTGTACATATTAGAATTGCAAATGGGCCAACTAAACATACCCTTTTCTTTTCATTAATTAAAAAAAAGTTAAACTATGTAAAGTTGTAATTTTAGTTTAGATGTAACACATTTATTTTTATGATCAAATACATTTTCCAACCCTTGTTATAATAGATTTAGGAAAAGTTTATAAAAATCTTACCAAAGACACAACATTATTTGTAATGACCCCACCAAATAAACTCTTTACTGTGTTTTTCTGTTGAAAAATGTGAAAAAGGAATCTGTTAAAAATCAAATAATTTTGGAATAAACTCAAGTGATAACAGGCAAAGAGAACTTACAAGCTCAGGAGACATTTCTTCAATCTTAGTAATAAGGTCTGTGAAGAACTCTGTCATGTCTTTCTGTTCTCCTGTGTTGAGTGGCTGCTTGTCCATGGTGTATGTCTTACAGAACGGCCTTGGGTTATAAGCTTTACATTCGCTTTCCTGGAGTAAACACAGTTATTACAGAACTTCAACACACAAATATGGGATCAAGTGTCTGTCTTTTACATGAACCATAGATAAAATTGAGATAATGGTCTTGTTAACCCTAAAGACAAATACTAGGCAGATAGAAACAAAAAGGGATTAGTCATCCCTTATAGGAAGACATCTTCCATATCATTCATAGCATGACTGCATAAAAGAAGACGCTCAAGGTGGGGATGTTGACCACAAGCTACTACAGAGCGTAACGCTCTGTAGCTAAATGGATCTACTAGCTTTAAGGTTTTTTCTTTTTCTTTTCCGCCAGTCAGTGGTATACAGGGAGAAAAGACGGAGACCTGAAATTACGTTTTACTGGAACCGGATGTGATGTATGCCCAAACACCACTTCAACGCATTTCACCCAATATCAGGGTTTCCAGAAGACACCCTGCTAATGGATGAAAAGTGTTGAGGTGGAGTTTGGGCATATGTCACATCTGACTCCGGTAAACTGTCATTTTCGTTCTCCATCTTTTCTCCCTGTACATCGCTAGCTGGCTCCTATAGACAGGGGCAGCGGTGGGAGACTAAATGATACACACTGAACATGTTTAGTGCCAATGTTGACACTTTTTAATATGAGTGTAAATCCTGCTGTTTTAGGTTTGTTGGGATCTAATAAAATTAAGATGTGGTGCACAATGAAGGTTGTTTTTTTCATTGCTCTATGGCTCTGAGTATCACAGCAAGGAGCTACAGGTATCTGACCAGTGGATGCTTACAACCAGAAGCCAGGAGGATTGTTAGTCCTTATTGAGCACATACTGAAGGGTCCATATCTCTAGTCAGTTTGGAGTGTGGTCACAGCAGGGCCGCACTTACCTTCGGAATTTCTGCAACACTGCATGAAGGTCTTACTTTATGAGGGTAGCAGGCACCTTCAGATTCATGGACAACTGATGTAGAGACAGGACTTTATATGTTTGACTCATTAATTTAGGCTTTAAAATGTTGCACAGTCAGGTGTGTGGTGTGAAATCCAGCATAGTTCTCACATGGATTTGCTGGCATGTACAAAAATGGAAATCACATTATTCCCCATGATGCCTGTTCAAATCAATACAGCGCGCTATGTTTTTTTAAAAGGTGCAGACGCTTCTTTTGGTGCAGTGCAGTATGCTTTTCCTTAAAGGATGATCTCCAAAGGGTTCAAATGGTTGTTTTGCAAAGAGAAAGAACTAAGATCCAAAGGAAGTACAGGGTGCTGCAAGGGGTACTTGAGGCAAGATACACGCAAAAAAGGTTTATTGTTTAATTTGCTAGTTTTTTTTTTGTTTGTTTTTTTTACACAAGGGAGTACATAGCCTTTGAAAAAAAAATGGACAAGGCTAAAACCTGACTCTTCAGAGTGCTTAAGCTCAATTATGGTCAATACCTGAATGCAAAGCACTGAGTAAGAGTAAGGCCAGAATGCAAGTCACTGAGCAAGCTCAGGGACTGAATTGCCTGTGCTCACACCACTCAAGGAAGAGTTTCCAGGTATGATAGCAGATCTTTCTGGAAGCTGTTTAACTTGGAAAAGTGGAAACAGACTCAGAGACTCTACTGAGACCTGGGCTTCAAAAAGCCATGCCATTAAAGCAAGACACTGAGCAGCTGGATGGAATGGAGGGCCCTGAGACATCAGATCTAGCCAGTTGAGGAGAGGCCAGGGGTCACCTGCTAGAAGTCTGAGTACATCTGTGTACCAGGTTTACTGGGCCAGTTTGTTTCAGTAAGCATGACAGTCTTCCTCTCTAGCTCTATTTTTTTTTGAGAAGACGAGGTAGAATTCTCACTGGGGAACGTGGGCATGAACAAAGAAGAGGGGTACAGTGCAGCAAAGTCATATTGCTCTGAGCTTTAAGATGTTAAAATGTACCTTCTCTTCCAAAAGTGACCATGTTAGATGGACTGGAACATTCCTTCTCACCCTGAGAGACTGGCATCTGTTATCACTTTTCAGTGATAATTAGGGAAAGACTTCCCTACCGTTAGGGCTGGAAAGGAGATCCATCAAGTTAAGGGATTTTCTGCCTGGACAGAAGCATTGGTAGGTTTAGAGAAGGAGCATGCTTGTTCCAAGTAGACACAATGCTTTGTTGGTGAAGTCTCACGTGAAATTGGGCAAATGGCACTCTCAAAAGAGGCTACCACGAGGCCTAGAACTTTCATTGAGAATCTAATTTTGGGATGTCTCCTTGATTTCAAATTTCAAGTGTGGGCTCTTAGAGAAAAACTTCTTTTCTGGAAGTAAAACCTTTGTTTGGGATGTGTCCAGAGCTGGACCCAAGTATTCCAAGGTGAAGAGATGGCTGGAGAGCAGATTTTTGAAATTGATAATCCTGCTCACTGCCAGTCTGACCCTCCAACGTTCAGTCCAGAGGGGTCCAGACATGGCACTAAAAATACCAGGGTGAGGTTGGGCGTGACACAGAGCTCCAATCAAAAAGACCATTTCTAGCTGTCATGTAGAGAAGAGCCTTGAGTTAAAAAAAAAAAAAAAAAAAAGTTTAAGAAAAAATGATGCTAGCAAAATTAGGTTTGATTTTCCCCAGCAGAGCTTAACCATTAGCCGCCCGGCCAATGGCCGTTTGGCGGCTTCAGATGTGTTCCTCCATTCCGGGTGCACGCCATTTGGCGTGCTCCCGCACATGCGCCGTTTGCGCTAGTGCAGAGCGGCGCAGCAGTGCGATCTGTCGCCGGCCGTGCACCTCGGACACGGCCGATGACAGATCCGAGTACCGGCTCCCGTTTCTGGTACCATGTGACCTGCTGTGACCAATCACAGCAGGTCACATGACAGTTGTATACATGGATGGCTTCATTCATGATGCCATCCATTGTATACTAGTGCCTAGCTGTGAATGGTCACAGCTAATCACATGCACATGTCATGTGATTAGCTGTGACCAAATCACAGCTAAGCACAAAAAAAAAAAAAGCTGAATGAATCGATTTCATTCAGGTAAATGCTTGCTTATAGCAAAGTAATTCTTTGCTATAAGCAAATTGTGTAAAAAAAAAAAAAAAAAAATACTGATCACTTCCCCAAAGTAGTACAATGTTACTATGGTAACATTGTACTATTTTGGTCATAGTAAAATATGAAAAAAAAAATCTTAAAAAAATAAAAAAAATGTAATAAAAAATGAAATATAATAAAAAAATAAAAATAAAATAAAAAAAATATATATATATATTTTTTTTTCATACTGTCACCAGTCAGTGTCCCTGTTCACCGCCATGCTAGTTATATGATGACGCTGTACTGCACTGGTGACAGTATGTAAAAAAAAAAAATAGTGAAAATAATTTTTTTCATTTTTTCAATTTCGGAAAAATTATGACAAAAAAATACAACTTCAAAAAACTCGCCATGCCTCTTATGAAGTACGTCGGACTGTCTACTCTGCAAAAAGGGGTCATTTGGGGGATATCTGTACTGTTCTGACATTCTTGGACCTCAAGAAATTAGATTGGCCGTCAGTACTTCAGGATTGATCAATATTCAGATCTATACCATAGTTTGTGAACTCTATAAATTTCCTACAAACTAAAAAATACATCCTAATTTGGGTTATTTTCACCAAAGACATGTAGCAGAATACATCTCGGCCTAAATTTATGAAGAACAATTATTTATTTGTAAACGTTTATAACAGAAACAAAGAAAAATGTGTTTTTTTTTTCAAAATTTTTGGTCTTTTTTTTGTTAATTTAGCAAAAAATAAAAACCCCAACGGTGATTAAATACCACCAAAAGAAAGCTCTAGTTGTGTGAAGAAAGTGATAAAATTTTAGTTTGTGTACAATGTTGTATGACCGCGCAATTGTCATTCAAAGTGTGAGAGCGCTGAAACCTGAAAAATGGCCTGGGCAGGAAGGTGTAAAATTGCACGGTATTGAAACGGTTAAGAAAAGACATCCATCTTCCTAGGAAACAAACAAAAAGCTGGGGCATGCTGGTAAAAGAAGGGGGAATCCTGGCCTGGCCTACAATTTTTTTTTATTGACCCCATATCTCTCCATAAAGAGGACCTGTCACTTATTATTTCTATCACAAGGGATGCATGAATGCTTTGTGATAGGAATAAAAGTGTTTACATTTTTTTTTTTTTTAAAGGGACAGTGCAAAAAAAAAAAAAAAAACCCTATTAAATAATAAAAGTTTAACGTGAACAACCCCCCACGTAGTGGAGAAAACATACGTAGGCCACTCCCACATATTTAAACTGTGTTCAGACCACACACGTGAGGTATCGCCATGATCGTCGGAGCGAGAGCAATAATTCTCGTACTAGACCTCCTCTGTAACGTTACACTGCTAACCAGTAGAAGTTTTTAAAGCATCACCCATGGAGATTTTTAAGTACTGCAGTTTGACGCCATTCCACGAGTGTGTGCAATTTTAAAGTGTAAAAAATTGGGGTATATAATTGTGTTTTTTTTATTTTAATCAAAGTATATTTTTTTCCAAAAAATATATATTCATTTTTAAAAACTGCGTACATTTTGGATTTTCGTTACCAGAATTTTCATTTCAGTGCACCACTACAAGATTATGCATGTTTTATACCTGAGGGACGGCTGGGAAAGTGACAATCACTGTAGTAGACAACACTACTACAGTTATAGAAGCTACTGTCCAGGTTCTGCGCTAGCAGCTTCCACTCTGCACAATGACCAAACTGTATGGATACAAGGCATTCTCTGATTGGACAAAGTGGAGATCATGACATTAACCCCTTCACCTTATCCCATCAGGGAATGCCTTATATTTGTAGAACAAAATACAGGCATTCTATAAATGGTGGCAGTGCCATTTGGCATAGGACCCAGAAGATCACCGCTATCATTGTGGTAACTCCAAATACTACAGTATGCAATAAAGATCACACCTGGAGTTCAGCTAGAAGACAAGTTAAAAAAACGAAAAACAAAAAAACAAAATACAAGGAGACTTACCATTAAATAAGTAAACATTTTCTGGAGTTCCAGCAGGGTTGTTTTATGTTTAATATCATCTGAATACTGCAACAGAGGTTTAAAATATCTGTTTAAGCATTGAACAACCAGATACATTAAGCTTATTTTAAGACACATGTAAGTGAATGTAAACAGTAAGTTAAAAAATTACAATTTAAAAGGAAAATTTGACTTTTTAATGATTATTCCTGTTATTGAGCTTAAAGCCCAATTGAAGTTTGCATGAAAAGTTTATAAATTCATGGTGCTGCAAAACACTAACTTTTCAGCAGGATATCTTTTTTATGTAGCTGCAGTGTCAATAGAAATGCTTCTAGTGCAGGCTGCAGAAAAACACACTACACCTTGTGTAAAATCAGACGTCTATCTACAACGGTCCAACAAGCCCCCTGCCTTAGTCAGAACTAAAGGTTCACTCTTCTGCCCAAGACTGTGGCGCTGATGTAGACCTGTAGTTCTGACTGAAGCTGGCCATAGATTCAGAAGGGACCAGCCAAATATTCAGATTGACTTCTGTCGAACAAGGACAACATCTAATAGTTGACATCTATCGAAAAAAGACAGCCACACATTGATTGAAATTTGGCTGTGCTGAACCTCTAACCAGCTAACAATCTACTTCGGTCGACTGGACAAGCTGTAAAACTTTTGTTGAGCAGCAGCTTCAGCTACTGCTTGGTGAACTCTGATGGTGGAGAGTCCTAGTGTCAGAATATAATGTTGCAGCAGAGGGGATTCCTCTCTATACCTTGCATGTGTGAAAGGATGAATCTATTATTTTTTCATTAAGGCTACTGGCAGAACAAAAAAAAACTAAAAAAAAAACAAAAACAACAGTACTACTGACAGTAAATAGCATACAAACACTCTTCTCTTTTAGTATTACCATTTTAGCTTATGAGTGCATTACTACATTACTACAAATTAAAGTGGAACTTCAGTCAGAAAATCAAGTCCTGCTAGATCACATCAGGCTGGCCCCTTTTGCAGGTACAGCTATGTAAAACATTACAAATAAGTGCCTATACAGTTTAAAATCCAGTAATACACTGTCCCACCCTGCTCTGCACATAATCAATTGCTTACTATTTTTTGGCACTGTGCCGAAAATACAAGCCACTAGAAGCAAATTCACTGCCAGCCTAAAGATTTACTGCTGCTCAGGAGTCCTGGACTTCAGCAAATGACAGCCTTCAGCAAGAAGAAACAGGAACAATGCTGGAGGCAATTTACAGCACACACTAATTTTGGTAGAGAAATATGGAATGTATGTTCCTTGTTAAACATTTTTTATCAAGTTGTGCTTTAGGAAGTGCATTTTAACAATACAAAATTGGATTTATGGTTTACCCTTTTCTTGGCGCACATCACAGGACACAGAGGAGTCCGATATCCATAATGATCAGGTTTATATTGCCACAAGAAAAAAAAAATGACGACGACAGGTCCCCTCCTAGGTATACCCCTCCCCGAAAGTCAAGGTTTTAGTTCTTGTAGCAAGTCATGAACCACAAAGGATTAAGGGTGGATCTCTGTGTCCCATGATGTACTCCAAGAAAATAAATTTACAGGTTAAACAAAAATCCTATTTTGTTTATCTTACATCAGAGGACACAGATAAGTTTCATATCCATAGTGATAAGGATGTTCCAAAGCACTTAAGAGGGGAAGGCAACACAGCAACAAGTCGATGGGTCCCAAATACCGAAAACTGAATAGGCTAGAACCTCATGCAGCAGCCTGTAAAATTACTTTTTCACATAGGGCCAGGCAGGTTTGGACAGCTTTTTCCCCTTAATAAATGAAATCCTCATTTAAAAACTGCATTCTGTTTTTACTCAGGTTGTCTTGCCCACTGCCCTATAGTAGAACTACTGCTAGAGGGCAGCAGGGCTGCGCAAAATCACGTATATATATATATATGCGATTTGCATTTCCGGGTAGGGGGCATGCACCGCCCTACCAGCGCCACCATTGGTGGCTATGGATGTCAGTCACCAGGTCATCGGGGAAAGCTTACAGGGGAGAGACCTGTGTGTAAACACAAGTCTCTCCCCTGCCAGCAAGGACATGCTGCTTTGTATTTCTCTACACAGAGGAAAAATACAAAGCAGCATATGTTTCATAGCCAAAAGTCAAAAATATTCTTTTTTTTCAAAATTGTCGGTCTTTTTTTGTTTATAGCACAAAAAAAATAAAATAACCACAGAGGTGATCAAATACCACCGAAAGAAAGCTCTATTTATGGGGGAAACAAAGACATTATATTTATGTACAGCGTTGCATTACCACACAATTGTCAGTTAATGTAACAGAGCCGAATCGCACAAAAAATGGTCAGGAAGGGGGGTAAATCCTCTGGAGGGCAAGTGGTTAAAATTTGTTTGTTGATCTTAATAATTTAAGTGTAAACAGAATGCAAAAAATAAAAAAATCAGATGAACAGCAAATACTTTTTCACAGCACTGTAGGTCGCTCATGTACCCTATGGTAGGGGATCCTCTTTGAACATAAGGGTTCCAAAATCAGAGCGAGGACCTTGAGGAAAATTTGAAAGAGGTCGAACAGCTGGAGTAAAATGGAAATTGCAGGCCCTCAACCACAAACCAGAGAAACCTTTGGTGAGGTGGATAAATCGGCTGTAGATACATGTAGATAAGCATTATTGATATCCACCGATGCCAGAAAGTCGAATTGATAGAGAGAAGCCACTACAGACTGTACAGATTCCATCCAGAATTTCTGTACCCTTAGAAACTTGTTGAGCCTCTTGAGATCCAATATAGGAAAAACATCTCAGTTTGGTTTCAGAACCATGCAGAGGTTCGAGTAGAAAATATGAAGTGTCCTCTGGAAGTGGAACAATCACTCTGAGAAAGAAGATAATCGAGAGCTTGCAACAGCACATATTTCTTTTGCGGATTCAAAGAAACATTTGAAAACATGGAGTGAGGAGAAGGAAGGCTTTGAAATTACAGCTTGTAGTCATAAGCCACAATGTTGCAGATCCATTTGCCAGCATTCTCTCCCCTACCATACCTCTATAAAGGACGGTAAACCTCCTCTCCCCAGAGTGAGTGGGGTCACCCCTTCATTGTGAAGAGGACTTGTCCCCTGGTTTACAATCTTTCTGAACCACAGGCTTGGCCTTCTTTGTAAGTGGTAACAGAGTACTCAAACCACAGTCACCTCCTGGATATAATCCTCCATAGCCAAAACAAACTATCATTCCTTTTAAAAAGGCAAATGTTTTTTACGTGCTTCTGGCAAAGTAAAGCTGCAGACCCACACAGTAACCATATAATCCTGCGCATGTGCACTAATAGGAGATCCAGGCAAGAAAGCTGCTGTATGGAGTCCTTTAAGGCATCCAGTAAAAAGCTGACAAATTGTGGAAAATCTTCCAGGTTTATGCTTGATTTGGTAGCTAGCAGTATTCCACTGTCCCATCATCTGCACAAACCTTGAAGTTCTGGCACATGCCTACTGATGCAATAGCTGGTTGTAGAGCTGCTCCCGCCAGAGTAAAGGAGACTAGATAGTGCCTTCAAGCGTTTGCCTAATGCATCCTTAAGCACTGGTACATCCTCTATTGGGCATGTTAGTTGCTTATTAAGATAAGAAAGTAGCGGATCTTCCAAAGGCAAACTCCATCTTTTAGAGAACTCACTATTCAATATGTGTTGCTGGACAAACCTTTTTGGCAGATTGAACACCTTGTCAGGGTGAGCCCAGTCTGTGTACAAAGCACTATGTATGAGGGTGTATAGGTAAGGATTGAGGAGGCTGCGGCTGATGCTATGATCCCAACCCTTGAACCTTTGAAGAAAAGGGGAAGCGGAAACTTCAAATAATGAGGATAGCATGGCTGCCGATACTGAGCTCACTGCCCCTTCATGACATTGCCGGTGAAGCTACAAATGCACGCACATGGCTCAGCAGGCTTGAGGGAATGCAGGAGATGGAGACATTTCTCCACCTTCTGTAATTGGTGCTAGGAGACTTCCAGAGCACTCTGCGCTCTGCTCTTTAATGCTCAGAGTGTTCCAAAATTGTAAAAAGTAAAAAAAGAAATACAAGTGAAATAAAATATAAGCCATTTTCTTGTCCCTTGTTTGGCAGAAAACTAATTTTAAAAGTGGCATTCACCAATCTTGTTGCTGGAACCCGAGGGGTCCAATCTTCTCCTATCATAGCAGGTAATACTGCAAAAGGCCTTCAGGGACTCTGTTCCCCATCTGGGATCACTGCCCTGGAGCTGCAAGGCAATGTGTCATTTTGCAGGGTACAGTGTCAACATTACAGGCTGAACCTGTGTGTCTGAGCGGGTCCAGGTACCACTCCTCCAAGCACTGAAAAGCCATAGAAATATGGATCTGGATAATACCAGTCTCCTACTACCAGATGAAAATATTGAGAAGATAGCTATATTTGTGCAGAGAGCTGCACAGCATGACCATCACCTACAACACTAGCAAAAAAAAAAACTGAAGCCCCCTTCCTGTCAGAGAGGGGTCATGCTTAGGAGGGGACTTCCGTTTTTTTTTTTTTTTTTGCCAGTGTCCAATCACCTGAAGGTGGCAGCATAAACCCTATCATTATGGATATGGAAACTCCTGTCTTTTGCTGTATAAGGAAAATTTAGTCCATCCACTGTTTATTATTGCACTTAGTTAGCATCACTAAATAATGACTAACAATTCTGTATTCTACCTAGGATTATTATTATTATTAAATCAATATACCTTAGCAGTAAAGATGGCTTGCCTGGCCGCAGGTATCATGTACAACTGCTGAATGGTGGATGCCAGATAACAGGTAGCTCCAAGATTTGTGAGTCCAACAAACCTGCACTCAGCTCGCACATCATCATGTGGCCAGTAGTCCCACTTGTAGGGAGCATGGGAAGCTGTGTAATATGAAGAACAAACAGCTGTTTACCTAGGGCACAAAAAGGGCTATGCTAGAGATATCTTTATCAACATTCATTTATCAAACAAATCATTCAACAGAGTATTGTGTGCAGCATAAATGTGAGACAATGTTTGACCAATGAAGAATACAGGTCTAGAAAGCATATAAAATGTACATTATACTGTATTTTACATGAAGTACTTGTCATCCATTCAACACACATTGCACATATCTTCCCTGATGACCTGTTTGCAAGCTTAGGTATAAAACCCTACATGTGATACTTGTGCTGTTTAAGATATGAGAAAGCAGAACTGGTATGCAGCCAAGAAAAGAACAGTAGTTTCCATCTGAGGCTCCTCACAGAGTTACTTTGTTTTAGGATGTATTCCCTTTAGAAGTAGACCACCAGGCAAAACTTTTGCTTTTATCCTGAGTGGGTAAGGGTTGAAGCCTGTTATTTATTTTCTGCCTATGAGCACAATTAAGATTTCTAAGCATTTCTAGTCCTTGTGACAACAGTTTCACTGGCTTTGAAAAAGAAGGGAATTCCCACAAGAGAAGCACAGACAGCAATAAATCCTTAAAGGAGAAGTTTACTTTTCTGAATGTGTTACATGTGATACCCGTATTTAGGATTGAGAAACCTCCCCCGTACCCCTGTTGCTCTGCGACAGTGGGCAGGAGGTCTTCTCCTGTCAGATTTAAAAAACAGAACGACTGTGCAGGGCTCCACCTGCACAGTCACGTCATTCATTTACAGAAATCTATGAATGAATGAAGTACAAGTATTGTCTGCCATGGCAGAAAAAAGCTTATAGTTCTCAGTGAACTGTTAGGGCACTGGTGAGTGCTCTCGGAGTTCAGTGACACTTTCAAATAGAAAGCCCGTACAGAGGTAAAGGCAGAAAGCTGTAGGAGTCTGACATTGCACCCACAATCCAATGACTGTGGGTGTAATGCTCTGCAAGCTCCTGGAAAAAAAAAAAAAAGCACACTTTTTACCTGCAAAAACATGTGAATTATTATTATGCTAAAAAGGTGACTGTAGCCTTTAACAGAGGTTCTAAATATACAATCTGCTTTAAATTTACCAAGTACAAAGGCCTTCTTGACTGATATTACACTGGAATGCTTAGGCAAACCCACTTTTTTTTTTTTATCATCTCAAGCATAAACTCAATAGACCAATTCTACTATCAGTCCTCAAACTACTCTGTTTATAGAAAGCAATGGAGTGAGGCCTTAAAAATTGGCAAACTGCATAAACTAGTGATCATCGCTTGCGCATGTGGGGGACTGTTGCAAGCGTTCGTCTTTGCATGCGAACACAGGGGGACAGGGACACTTTAAAAATAATTTATTTTATTTTTTAATTATTTTTACACTGCTGCTTTAATGTTTTTTTGGATCACTTTTATTGTAACCACAGGAAATATAAATATCTCATGTGATAGCAATGAGCAGGAACAGGTACTTCTAATGAGACCTGGAGAGGAGGGGGGGAGGGGGTGTTTAGACGTCCCCTGCCGCTGCTAGTAAAAGCGATCCAGTGGCTATTTAGCTGTTCAGATTGCTTTTACAAGAACGCGAACCGTCGGCTCTAAAAAACTATACTAGAATCATGCCTGCAGCTGAAGGTATAACTGTGAAAGTCAAGCGATGTATGAGTACTTCGCTGAAGCAGATAACTGATGTTTAGAATATTTTGGGTGACTTAAATCTACAATATTCTGATAACAAAGAGAATCCCCTTGCAACTAAACCACACCAACCTTTTCTTGGCTAGGTTTTTCCAAATTTATGTTCTCATAGTGATGTCTGAGGTGCCAAATTCAAATTCTTCTATAGGAATACCTCTACAGCCGCCCAATCACTTCTACAGGGATGTTGCTCATCCCTTGTGATAGTAATAAAGTTGATAAAAAAAAATGAAAATACATTTTTAATAAAAGAACATTTTAAAGCACCCCTGCTCCCCTGTGCTTTTTTGGGTCAGTCCTGCAAGCATATGTAAATAATGACTGGACAACACAGACAAGGTATCATTGCGTAAGAGTGACTCCAATCATTCTAGCACCAGACCTCCTGTGTAACTCTAAACTGGTAACCTGTAAAGACTTTTAAATCATCCCTTATATTTGTCACTATGCCACAAGCATGCATAATTCTAAAGCCTGACATGTCGAGTATCTATTTACTCGACGTAACAATCTTATAATTTACCCAAAAATAGGTTAAACCACTATACAAATACCATGTGAAATAAAAAAAACACAACAGCAATTATTTTATTCTCCAGGCCTTTGCTTTCAGAAAATATATAATGTTTGGGAGCTCCAAGTTATTTTCTATAGAAAAAAAAATGCAGATTTTTACATGTATTTGAAAAATATCAGAATTGGCCTGGGTTTGAACTTGTTAAGCATCAAAATAAAACGCTCTACCTCTCCTAGACAGCTTCTTAGCATCTTCCTCAAAACTGCACAGGAGGTTTTTAACTTGGTTTGCCCAGCAAGTAGCACAGAATTAAAAATATGATAAAATACACTAGCTCTTACACTGCATGTGCTGTGCCATAACCCAATTGTGTAATAGTCTGTAGTTCTCCACTGAGCCTTTCACCATCTCCACCAATAGGTCATATGCTGCAGCTCGTGAAGAATGAGATTTACATTTGGGCTGCCGTCTATCCTTAAGACTGGGTAGCATGAACAGGAGGTTGAAAACATCTCTGAGGAATTCCTGAAAAACAAAAATCCAGTTACATTTTGACAAGTGAGCAAGGGAACAGATTTAGACACAAAATAAAATTAAATATACCGCGCAAACTCAGTTATAGATAAGCAAATCACTCCCAAATTAGTCTATGTATCATAAAATGAGTTTTAAACAGTCCACAATAGTCCATAGTGATACATATTATGTATCTCACAGAAGTAAGTACACCCCTCACATTTTTGTAAATATTTTATTATATCTTTTCATGTGACAACACTGAAGAAATGACACTTTGCTACAATGTAAAGTAGTGAGTGTACAGCTTGTGTAACAGTGTAAATTTGCTGTCCCCTCAAAAAAACACACAGACATTAATGTCCAAGCCTCTGGCAACAAAAGTGAGTACACCCTAACGCGTTTATCCCCCCCCCTTTGGATTTACCTGTAACCGTGTGGATTATGGTTCACCTATGCCTGTTCTACCGTCACTTTTGTGAGTATATTTCCTAAATAAAATAAAATTAGTCACTATTGAGGTAATGCGCAAGGATTGTGCGCTCTTTCATACTCTTCTTCAGTATGTCACAGTACATGTTAGCATTCATGGTTCCCTCAATGAACTGTAGCTCCCCAGTCCCGACAGCACTCATGCAGCCCCAGACCATGACATTCCCATCATCATGCTTGACTGTAGGCAAGACACACTTGTCTTTGTACTCCTCACCTGGTTGTCGCCGCACACGTTTGACAGCATCTGAACCAAATAAGTTTATCTTGGCCTCATCAGAACACAGGACATGATTCCAGTAATCCATGTCCTTAGTGTGTTTGTCTTCAGCAAACTGTAGGCTCTCTTGTGCATCATCTTTAGAAGAGGCTTCCTTCTGGGACGACAGCCATGCAGACCAATTTGATGCAGTGTGCGGCGTATGGTCTGAGCACTGACAGGCTGACTCCCCAACCCATTCAACCTCTGCAGCAATGCTGGCAGCACTCATACGCCAATTTCCCAAAGACAACCTCTGGATATGCCGCTGAGCACATGCACTCAACTCCTTTGGTCGACCACGGCGAGGCCTGTTCTGAGTGGAACCTGTCCTGTTAAACCACCGTATGGTCTTGGCCACCGTGCTGCAGCTTATTTGCAGGGACTTGGCAATCTTCTTATAGCCTAGGCCATCTTTATGTAGAGCAACAATTCTTTTTTTCAGATCCTCAGAGTTCTTTGCCATGAGGTGCCATGTTGAACTTCTAGTGACCAGCATGAGTGAGAGCGATAACACCAAATTTAATACACCTGCTCCCCATTCACACCTGAGACCTTGTAACACTAATGAGTCACATGACACGGGGGAGGGAAAATGGCTAATTTGGCCCAATTTGGACATTTTCATTTAGGGGTGTACTCAGTTTTGTTGCCAGTGGTTTAGACATTAATGGCTGTGTGTTGAGTTATTTTGAGGGGGCAGCAAATTTACACTGTTATACAAGCTGTACACTCACTACTTTACATTGTAGCAAAGTGTCATTTCTTCAGTGTTGTCACATGAAAAGTTATAATAAAATATTTACAAAAATGTGAGGGTTGTACTCACTTCTGGGAGATACTGTAGTTCATAATGAGACTAAATTACAGCACAAAGAAGGCAGCTCCACTGAGAGACTGGAATGGATCTCTGAAATACAGTATAGAAGAAAAACAAAGGGGAGCCAGTAAATTGCTGAAGTATCCATATCCCTTCATGTTATAGCACGATTTATTATATTGTATTTATGTTTTAAT
Source organism: Staurois parvus (assembly GCF_062004578.1). Classification (NCBI taxonomy): domain Eukaryota; kingdom Metazoa; phylum Chordata; class Amphibia; order Anura; family Ranidae; genus Staurois; species Staurois parvus. The sequence goes on along the minus strand of NW_028317866.1, from coordinate 1,329,923 downwards.
GTTCTTGCAATTCTGTTCTGTACTCTTGTTCCCTTTGGAGGATAATGGTTGGAGTCCATTGTGGTTGCGAAGCCTTGCAGCACTTCTGCCTTTCCTCTAGTGCTGGAGTGGCTCCATAAGTCCCTTCACTAGAAGTATGAGCATCGCTATCCATAGCCTATCAGCTCTGACAAAGGAGTTGATAGGCCTAACAATTTCTGGTTCCATGTTCGACCGTGGTTCCCGATGACTTCCTAAACCAGCTGACACATGGCTACTCAGCTTCCTCATCTCCATCCTGGGCATTGGATTGTGTGTGAATTATCCTTTTATAGATGCTACATTACTGATACGTGCTCCTGTTGTGGAACTATGAGTGTACATTTGGCTGCTTATTAAAGTTGTTTCATACTACTGCACTTAGTGGTGGCCCCTTGTGTTTTTCTACAAAAAAAAATTTGTAATCTTACCTGCCCTTCCCTTGAAAATTTGAAAGGGGGCTTATGTTTGATGACACTGGTAGCAAGCCTGAGGAGTCCTGTCATACCATCATCTTCTATATTACCATCTTGGTAGTCCATGATTTCTCGGCTAAAATGTAAAAACAAAGGTACATAATTTTATATAGCTTTATAAGGGCTCAATATATAAAATACAGGTGTTTTGAGTTTAAAGATTTAGTTTACATGAAAATAAAGGTTTTTTTTTTTTTAAATGTGAAGGGCACCTATAACCCATAGGGCAGCACAGTGGCTAAACGGTTAGCACTTCAGCCTGGCAGTACTAGGGTCGTTGGTTCGAATCCCAGCCACAGCACCTCCTGCCTGGAGTTTGCATGTTCTCCCTGTGCCTGCGTGGGTTTCCTCCGGTTACTCTGGTTTCCTCCCACACTCCAAAAGACATGCTGGTAGGTTAATTGGATCCTGTCTAAATTGGCCCTTGTATATGAATGTGAGTTAGGGACCTTAGATTGTACGCCCCTTGAGGGTTAGGGAATGATGTGAATGTACAATATATATGTAAAGTGCTGCGTAAATTGACAGCGCTATATAAGTACCTAAAATAAACAACGCTACAAAGCACTGCGCAGTAAAAAAAACAAAAATGTCTCCCTTCATTTGACTCCTGCAGTAATGCCACAGCTTCTACTTTTCAGAATTTCTTTTACAAAGGTTTATATTAACAGATAGCATAGACATACAGAGCCAATTGACTGACAATAAGCCGGAGTGTGCAACATAAATCAAACTATAGTTCCAAAATATAGTAGGACGAGAGAGAATTACAATGAGTAAATTGATGCAATAGTCAAACTGAACCACAGCATGAAAATTGTGTTCTGATGTTCTTAAAAAGAGTATAACATAGTTGTCAGTATTAATTAAAAAAACAAAAACAAAAAAACAAAGTGAAACTGGAGGAGGTCGAATCTCAAAAGTGTGAGTAGATGAACTGAGCTACAGCATTTTTTCGGCTACTGGACCAGAGGGGTGTCATTCAACTGGTGTATTCAAAGAAATATAAGACGATGACCTCCCAGGTTGAATAGGAGGGACTTAAAAATGCAGGGGAAAAAGAGAGAGAAAAAAAAAAAAGAAGATGGGGGGAGGAGGGGGGGGGGGTGTGGGAAGCAACAATAAGGGCTCGTTCACACCATGGTGCAGACGTCATCCTCTCTGCAAGGGCACAACAGAATCAACCATTCTCCATGTGCCACCTTTCAGAAATTCAAAAGCCGCACTAACATTCCCCATTTAATTTTGGACAGAGCGCTGTTTTGAGTCCCGATGTAGCATTCCCATCAAGCATTGTGCCTATTCTCTCCCTCTTCTGTGGTTGGGCTCCACAGCTTCACCTCACCTGAGCATCAGAACGAGCGCAGAGTGGCCCAGTGACTTCAATGGTCATGGATGCCAGTGATGCCTGTCGTCCTTAAAAACCACTGAAGTCACCAGCCCCATTGACTTTCATGGCCAGAGATTCCCAGCCATACAAGTCAATAGGGATGGTGACGCCACTGGTTAAGGACTCGGCAATGCAGACATTGCCACCATCCTTAACCACTGAAGTTAATTTGTCCCTTAACCATTAAGTCTCTGATGTCCTTAAGTAAAGGCGTGGGGTCCCAGTGATGTTACTGACAATATATGAGCAAGGATGTCACCTTGTATACAATAACTGTCATCTACCAGACTTTACATTCGGCAGGTGACAGAGTGACACAGAAGGCTGGTCCATTCCAGGGGCTTGTTGAAGCACCCAAAAGAGCTTGTTGACCAGTCTATCCAGGTGGTCAACACCCTGCTGTGAGTGGGGCTCTGGAGGGGGAGCACGAGTGAAGCACTCATCGCATATTTTTGTTGACAAGATCACCAACACAGTCACGTTGATATTTTCAATGTGGAAGGTGTTTTGTAGCACCAGAACTATCACGCATGATTCATTTTAGAAGTATATGTTTCCACTAGCAGCACTGGACTTGCAAGGGGCTCTTTTGGGCAAGATGAAGAGGAATTTCAAATTTTATTTGTTTTAGTTTTTTTTTTATTTTTGAGGTTTGGCAAAGGAATTATTTTATTTATTGGACATAATATTATTGGTTTCAAATGCATTTCAATAGTTTTTAGCACCTTTCACATTATATGCTAATAGGGGAAGGTGCACTGCAGTCCTCATCACATTTTGTTGTATGTCATTCACGCATGTATTTTACACTCGTATGTTATATTTTATTTTTTAGTGTCACATACTAGGGAGGGGCATTATAGTGCCATGTCATATGGTTTGCACTCACACAGCTCACAATGGAGTCAGACAGCTCAACTGGTTCATCTTATTTTGCTAGTGTAAGTTTTCTGGTCACACATCTTAGAGGAAGGTGTATTGTCGTACCCACACTAATTTCACACTCAGCATTGGAACTAGGTGTGTTCCACTTATTTATGTAATTTTGTTCATGTTAGATCATTGAACACATATTGGAAGGATGGTGTTTTTACACCACTACACTCTGCTATTTAGTATAGGTCTCACATCACTACTAAGAGTTCACAGTTTCGGAGTGGCAACGCAGTATCCCTATTTGTATTGCAGCAGCCCACAGGTCTTAATCTTGTTTGCTGCGCAGGTTTCCTTGATTTATCATGGTCTTGAATTAATTTGTTAGGAAAAATCCTTTTTTTTGTGTGTGCAAATTAACAAGTCTTGTTTGCAATCAATGGCTGGCATTTGTGAGAGTATTTTGTAGTATAGTGTCCCATAGAAAATATTGATTCTGAAAGGAAAGTAAAGGTTTTCTGACAAATCTGTTGGGGTGTACTCATTTATGTTGAGCACTCTACTTTAAATATTACACTTTTAGCAGCTTCCTTCTGGGGGCTATAAAACAGGTTAGTTTTTAAAGGCTTTGAGATCACCCTAATGGAAACTGGCCCTAAATTATATGAAGATGATTAAACAGAAAGTGTTAAAGATCTCAAGAGAAAGTGAGACAAAATAGGCTGCACCTGCAACTACAGTAAGAGGCATACCTGCGAATGCAGTCGGCTAAATGTCTTGCTAACGCATCCAAATCAAGCAATGTTGTCTAAATAAAGAAAAAAAACACAACAATATTTAGTACTTGAACTAAACATCCAGAAACAGACAGCTTTCAAATCTACTCTATTCACTGCAGGTACATTTTCCTGAAGTATGTGTTTCACAGTGAATGAGTCGCCACCAGTGAATGTTTAGTGAAAGTCACATACACTGCTTTATAAATATGCCTTAGGTATTGCCAGACAGGACAGTTAAAGTGTTTGTAAACCTCATACCTGAAATATGACCATATACCCTCTATAGTGTGTACTTGTGTCAATCCAGAGCACTAAGTGTAATTTATGTCTGCTGCCTTGTTCCTCTATCAGCCTGAGTCGCTTCCAACAAGTTTTCCTGACATCCAGAGAAAAAAGGTGACAGAGGAGGGAGCTGCAACAGATTGACAACCTCAGCTCTGTTCCTGTGTGAAGGAGGTGTGTCCCATCCCTCCAATCAGCTCTCAGAGCTCTCCTCACTAGTGTAACTTTAGGTACCTGCCCCTGCTTTTCAGAGCCAAGAGATCCTGTGTAAATTCTGCACTTTGAATGGATGTAGGGGGAAAATGGCTGTAGATAAAAAAGGTACAACTTATGTAGGATGATTTGTTTTGTATCATCTGACGCCAGTCATTTCACTGGGTGAATGTAAGGGTTTACAACCACTTTGAATCCCAAGAGGCACACTCACCAACTGATATAAGACATTCTGGGTCCAATTTAAATTCAGCTAGCAGGCAGAGTATGATGGCTGTTTAATAAAAGGAGGATTAAATATCTTTTTTTTCGTAGTTTACTACCGCTTTAATCAAATTAAAAAAAAATCTCCCAGCAAGTTAAGAGCATAATGTGCTAGTATGCACTGCATACTAGCAAATTATGAAAGACTTACCTGACAAGGAAGCCCTCCAGCAGACCGCTGTCATGGCTCCCTGAGGCTTCCATCTTTACAAGGTCCTCCTTCCGGGTTCGTGAGCTGTGAACATCTGATTGGCCAAACCGCGATGTTGTCACTCCTGCGCATGCGCGAACAGAGTTTTGGACGCGGCACGGCTCTCTTAATAGACGGCAACCCATCCATTGACAGCGCAGTGCACATGCGCCATTGACATCACTGGTGCATCTACAGTAAATATCTCCAAAATGGTGCACGTTAAGGAGATATTTACAATACCTACAGTATCTTATTAAAGGTTTACCTGTAGGTTTACTTCTACTTTAACCCCTTCGTGCCGGCGCCTCCCGGCCTTTTCAGAAGCTGGGAGGCGGGGCGGAGTTTAGGGTTATGTGACCGCCGTGACACGCCATCACATGATCGGGAAAGGTCCTGATCGAAAGAGGATATCGGGACCTTTCCGTGAGCGTGCATGCTCGCAGTACATATGTTCGTTTTTAATAGAACACAAATGTGTGGATTCTCGGCGTCTAGGCCCAGATGCCGGAAGGCCGCACATTTGTGTGCGGCCGGCATGAAGAGATTAAATATTCACATATTGATGGACCCTTGTTTTACATATGCCCTACAAGTTTCTTTATACAACAATGCCTCATAGTTTGGAACAAATATTCTCAAACTGAGACACTACAATGTTCTTCTATCAGACACAAACAAAATATAAAGAAAGTCAGTATGCCTTCATCTTCTGAATATATCCTGCAAATTGAACTGCACAACATACAGCATTTCGCATTAGAAAACAGTCGTAATAAAATAAGCTTTTAAAAAATTCTAAAGTTTTGTATTACCAAGTTCTAAAAGAACACTACAGTTTTTCTCATTTGTTTTTCACTTAGTCTGTAAAGCCATTTTGCTGTTACAATAGAGTACACTGTATTCCAACTATACCTGGCTCGCATCCTTGACATGAATGTTATCTATCAGTTTACACAGTAACCAAAAATATTCTTTACATCCAGGTCGTAGAATGGTTTCTTCCTCATAATCCTCTACCTGTGAGTAGAACATAATATGTTTTTAAAAACAACATATAGCAGGGTAGAATGAATCAAGAAACACTAAAAATAACCATTTTGAATAATAAAGGACATGACTAAATGTCATAACTTGTATCATATTGACTAATGATTAAGATATTTTTACATAGTTTAGAAATGGAACTTGGGGCAGTTAAGTCAACAGAATGACTCTTATTTGATCTTATTGAGTTACACGAGGCATGCTGTCTACTTAATGACTTGTTAGCTGACTAGTCAGATCCTTATGTACAGATATCCACTACTTTGTTTGCTATGTTACTCTTCTAAGATTAAGGGTCCCTTTACTCATGTCTCTCCTCACAATTTCTAAATGCTCACATTCTGTGGGACTGATTTACTAAAACTGGAGCACTCAGAATCTGGTGCAGCTGTGCAAGGTAGCCAATCTGCTTCTAACTTCAGCTTGTTCAATTAAGCTTTGACAATAAAACCTGGAAGCCGATTGGTTTCTATGCAGAGTTGCAGCAGATTTTGCATGTTTCAGTTTTACTAGATTTCCCCCTATATGTTGAACATAAACTGTTACAACGGTTACTGTTGAAACAATTGTTCCATTTTGATTTGTCCATGTATGTCCTTGTTATTGTTAAATATTTAATTTTTAATAAAATTATCATGAACTAAAAATGGGAATTTTCTACTCATCATAAAATCCTATTCTCAGAGTCAAGCAACATAGAATAATGCAGCCTCAGGAGAAATGGACACTAGGCTACATAAACGCTGAACACCAGCCCCTTTGAAGCTATAATACCTCCCACTTTGCCAACTGTAGCGAGCAGTTTAAAAAGGAAACAATAGCACATGCGGGGAGGGAGCTGTGTCCCTGAGTGGATTCAGAAAAAAGATAACAAAAAGAGTACAAAAATGTTATTTTCTCTATCGTCCCATTTAGGGACACAGCTTGATGATAATTAAGCAATGTGGGGATGTCCAAACTGAGAAAAAGGAAAACAAGGACACTACACAACCACTTGCTGAATGTTTTGGCAAAACACAAGAAGAATCAATGGACCTGGATAAACAGCTGACAGCAAAAGCATGTTGCGATCGAAGCACAATCAAACAGACGGCCAACTGGTTGCCTAGCATAAAAAGCCTGATTTTGAAAACTTGAATAGGATTTGGTGGTGGTTCCGCAATCTAAGGAAAAAAAAACAAAAAAAAAAACCCCAGGTTGTTGATGCTGATCAGACCGGAGAAAAAAAAAAAAAAAAATCAACATCTCTGGGAGGGTGGGCTTAAGAAATGAGAGAAGCTTACAGGGTATTTCATTTTCCTACTTAGGAAAAATAGGAGAGGTTTCCAAGAAGTGAGGGGAGCCTGGGCCGCAGTACGGCTGCCAGAAGGTAAAAAGGAGAAGATGGCACTGTGATTCTAAAGAACACATACTCTAGAGCAGGGGTGGGCAAACTTTTTGACTTGAGGGCCGCAATGGGTTCATATATTGGACCCGGGGGCCGGACCAAGAGTAGATGAATGATGTGTATGTGTCATCCATAGTAAGTATAGTAATATTCCCCCATAGTAAGCATAGTAATTCATCCCCCATATAGTAATTCATCCCCCATATAGTAATTCATCCCCCATAGTAATTCATCCCCCATATAGTAATTCATTCCCCATATAGTAATTCATCCCCCATATAGTAATTCATCCTCCATATAGTAATTAATCCCCCACATAGTAATTCATCCCCCCTATAGCAATTCATCCCCCCTATAGCAATTCATCCCCCATATAGTAATTCATCCCCCATAGTAATTCATCCCCCCTATAGTAATTCATTCCCCATATTAAGTCCCCAAGTCCCCCCTGTGTCAATTCACTTACCTTTGCTCCGCGCGTTCCTCTCGCCATGTTGCCGCGCCGTTCCGGTGTAGCATGAAAATCTGTCTCCTATGAGGATCTGTCCCCCTCGACGTATCTGCGCATGTGCCAGTTTCAGGCATTAGCAGCCGATCGGCGATCTCCGGCACATGCGCAGATACGTCGAGGGGGACAGATCCTCATAGGAGACAGATTTTCATGGTACACCGGTCTTCAGGGCGGACTGTGAGAGGAGCCTAGCGGGAGCCTAGCTCCGCGGGCCGGATTAAAAGGTCCGCCGGGCCGTAGTTTGCCCATTGCTGCTCTAGAGTGAACCCCAGGATCAAAAAAAGGAGGTTAGGGGATCTGTTTGGGCAAGAGAACTCCCTTGGGCAAGAATGTACCAAAAGGGATACAGAAGATCATTGCATGTGAAAAGAAAGGAGCCACCTTGCAAAAGGGAGCTTGAAAGAGTAAAGCCAGGGCATTGAGAACGAAGCTAAGGATTTGGTCAACACAAATAAAGGAGGCTACATATTAAGAATTTAAGCCGTTCTAGGGGAGTCTTATCTCATCAGGTGATAACCACCTGTCCTGTTATGTTTGTATAGGGTGAGGGGAGAGATATGCATGCTGTCTGCTGAAGAGAGTGTATTCACAGAGTTTAAAATACCACAGACTGGTGAGCATCAATGAATTAGAGATACAGGATCTAAGAGAAGATTTTACTGAGCAACCATATAACTACTGTAAGGAAGCTTATCATGTATCAGGGCATCTACACACTGCAAAGCAATAATCAGGGACAGTGTGACTCTTACGAAGCTGGTAAAAGGCCTTGACTGGTGCAAAGAGGGGGAATTTTAACTTGCCTGTAAACTCCACATCTTGGAGCACTGTACAGAACACAGGCACAGCATTCTTAAAGCCCAGGGTTATAGGCTTGTACCTTCAGGTGATTTGGTCACTTGTAAAGCTTTCAAGGACAAGCCCCAAAAGGGTGTCTCCCCAAAACCCCTGCATTACTCCATGAATCCTCAGTTTTTCAAGTAAACAATGCAGAATAACCACAGAACAAAAAGAGACGGTAACCTCTGCCCTGTACTATACTCCAAAATATGGTATTAACAGACACAGGCATAGTATTCATAGACCCTGGGGCACCCACAGTCAGTAAATAAGGGTAGCCAACAGGCAAATAGGACTGTGCTAACAGGTCCAACCAAAACAATGGCTAACGGATTCAGCTTCAGTGTGCCGCTGCAGAGGCTTTAATGCTGAAAGCTTCATATGCAGAGCACTGCACATCCACCTAGCAAAACCTGGAGAAGAAGATGGTGAAGGACTAGAGTTCTAAACTTTTAACTTGTAATTCTCTGTACCCTTGATTAAATCCACAGCTCTGTAATGTCTGTGAACTAGGAATTGCAACAGACATATCCCCACTCCTAGGTGTGAGGGTGCTTTTTCATTGGGAAGATTTGGTATGAGTTGACAGCCTAGTTTTAAGCCAAAAGGAAAGAATGAAGATCTAGAAGTTGAAGTCTGGATAGAAGACAGAAAAAAAGCGGCACAATTAAGTTGGATTTGTTGGCCCTTGACTTGCAAAAATTTTATAAAATCTCTCATGTGGTGGATATAGTAATAAGTCTAAAATAGGTCAGGCAGAGGCCTAGCTACTGTAAAAAACATAATGACAGGACCCTGGGTAACTATGCCAAAGTCAAATTACTTTAGTTATTTTTAGGGACTGTTCACATTAGAACATGGGGTTGGAAACCAGTGTTCCATGCGCATTTCCGGCACTGCGTTCAAAATACAGAACCCTTGTGATCTGCAGCAGGTGTAACTACAATGTCAACAACACACCAAACACAGGTTGCATATGCAGTACATTTGTCTTCATCAAATCGCATCACACAGTAATGCATGCACTACTTTTGGGAGTGGTGCAGTGCGATTTCAGCCCATTCAAACAAACAGGCGAAAAACAGTGTATTCAATTTGCACAGAACACAAGCATGTTCCTGTGGGATTCCTAGTGTGACCCGGACCATGGAAACTTTTATGGAAAATGACAGGTTATGCATGTCTAACACGTAAGAGTCCCCCCGAAAAGGGAAGGAAAATAACACTCCCAGTGACCTTAAAGCTGTAAACTCTCTAATATGCCATTGCTAAGTGAGGGTCTTCCCCTGCAGGGCACTCATGGAATGGTGCAGACTGAGGGAATTAAAGTTAGCCGCTATAATAGAACTGCAATGACCCAGGTGCTAACAAAGTCCCTGTGACTGTATCTCTGTGGAATTAGGTAACGGAGAGACAGTGAATCGTCTACGCATGACAGTAAAAAACCTTCTGTGTGCAACAGTGCCCCCAGCCCCCTCAATACTTACTGGAGCCTCATTGGGACCCAGCGATGTTGTCCCGGGTCTCTGCCTCCTCATTGGCTGAGACAGCAAGCGGGAGCCACTGCTGTCAATCACAGCCAGTTAGCCAATGGGGAAGGGGGGGGGGGGCAAGCCGTGGCTCCGTGTGTGAATGGACACACGGAGTAGCGGGTGATACCATAGCAAGCTGCTTGCTGTGGGTACACCCGACAGGAGTGAGGGGCCAGGAGAGCCTGTTGGGGACCCGAGAAAAGGAGGATCCAGGATGCTCTGTGCAAAACCACTATACACAGTAGGTAAGTATAGCATGTTTGTTATTTTACCCCCAAAAAATGAACCTTTAGAATCAGTGTTTTACAATCTAAGTTTTTTTTTGTTTTAATTCTATATAGCCAATCCAGTGAGTTACAAACCTCTGCCACACAGCACAGCCAGCCAGGTGACAAATGGCAATTTCGTAGTTCAACTTTGCAATTTTCACCATGCCTACTCCTGTCTGCTTATTATGATAATGAATCACTCAATTGAGTCACTGACCAATGAGCTAGCGGGAGTCAGTTTGGAGGTGGAGTGTTCACTTAAGCGCAGGTCCTAAACACAGTGACAAAAGAGGCAAGACGAGGACAAAGACAGGATCTGCCTGAAGCAGAAGCAGGAAGATTTTTTTGCACTGCAGGAACTGCTTTCTCTCCAGCAAGGACAGTAAACAGCAGAGCACTGATATCACCAAATTTCACTCAAATCTGACAAGACTACCAGTCACAGTGCAAAAAGTTAAATGTTTTTACAATGCAGATTTACAGTAATAATGCTGAGTACACTTGGATAAAATTTAGCTGGTTCAGCAGGGACCATCCAAATGTCTGTCTGTGGCCCTCCCTGCTCATCAGAAAAACCTAGATACCCTTAATTAGCTTCATTGGTATGATTGGTAATGTAGTTAAGAGAGGAGGAGGGAATCTCAAAACAAAGAACGTAAGAATGTTATAGGAACTATTGATGGGAAGTGAAAGACATTTATGATTTGTGTCCCACTTCTAGAGCACCACTGATGTAGGGGCCAGAAATGAAACAAGATAAAAGCAACTATGTCTGATGTACTGAAAATATTCCACTTACCCGAATGGGTTTTAGTGCTTGAGCATCAGGAAGAAACTTTAATAATGTTGATGCAGCCAGAAGCAAGAATGATCGATTTATTGAGTCACCGCCATCCAGACCAGAAAGGGACAGCTTGTACAGACCATTGCATGATTCGTGCCGAACTGCAGTCTTTCAAGGAAAGCAGAACTTAATTTTACACGTCAGTCCAAACTGTGCATATATTAAACAGCTAAATATTCAGAATTTTTCTAAAACGTTCTACTTTGAAAAGATCAGGTAATGAAAGGAATATGGAAACTGCCCAAGTCAAACAGTATAAACGCCTGGGGCTTTCACCTTCATTCTTACTTTACCATCTAGTGAGTCATATCAATGAACCAAAATAAGTAAGGAAGGCTTAAGGCTCCATGCGCATTAGCGGTTTTTTTTTTAACGCTCAAAAAAGGTAGAAAAAATTCTGGATAAAAACCGCTGACAATAGCGTTTAAATAGCATTTAGGAGTGCTTAACTGGCATCTTTTCAGTACATGTAGGAGGAAAAAAAAAAAAAAAAAGCGTTTTAGTAGTGTTTAGAAACATTTGCTTTTTTTTCTAATGGAAAAATGCTGAAGATAAAAAAAAAAAAAAAAAACTCTACAAAAACAATTTTTTTCTGCTCCTAGATGCTGAGGGCTGGCTCACATATATGCAGATTGGATACGGTTTGAACTGCATCCAATCTGCATGACATGTGCAAAAAACATTGCTTCCTATGGTGCCTGTTCACATAATATATGTCCGGTAGACTGGCGGTGCAGATTTAGTGCGGTTTTAAAAAGAGTCATGTACAATTTCTGAGCAGTGCCTTCAGGATCAGGTGTGCATTACAGACTATTGACTTGTATGGGAACCATTTCTAAACCGCATGTGTGTGAACAGGATAAAATCCTGAACCTGATATAAACCTGACAGGAACCTGAGCTTCAATCCGCACCGCACATGTGTGAATCAGCTCTGAAGCTCATAAAAAGCTAATAGCCTAAAGTAATGTGCATGGACACATAGGATAATACTATTTAGCTTCTAGGAGCAGAAAGAAAATGCTAACAGCTTCTAGGAGCTTGAAAAAACACTAGTGTGCATGGAGCCTACCACCTGACATGCATTTCTGTTTTAGTAAATCACCAAATAGTTAAGGATATGCCCAGTCTTGAAAACAGGTAAGCCCTGACAGTTCTCAAATTCCTATACTGTTAGTTTATAAATGGCCTTTCAATCAGATTTAGTGTTCTTTGCTTATTCCCAATCTAATTCTATTGTAAAATGCCTATAATTCTAAAGTACATTTCTAACAAGTTCTGTTATGCAGTACAATGAGTGCACAAGAAAATATGTATAATTTAGCTGTGGCCCAGAATGCTGCCGCATCTATAACCCTCCACTCCCAAGTCTCAGCCTTATGAAAAAGAATAATGAAAACTCTTGTTAGGGTTGGGCTCCCAAGACCACCTCAATGGTTACTACAGGAAACAACAGTATTAAATACTATTTATATATTCTGATTTCATTATAAATCAGATTATCTATCATCACAATTTACACAGAAACAGAAAAAAAAATACTAACATTCATCAGAAAAAAAAACAAAGAAAAAATGGGCAAAAATAGTAATTTTCACATACCTCTAAATTCTATACCTTGGAGTACAGTACAGGACACAGAAGCTGATTCTTAGGCCATGGGTTACATGCCTGGTTATATAGGTACACTGGAGGGCAGTTCCCAGCAAAGCTTTTGCCAGTGTTCAATCATCTGAAGGTAGCAGCATGTAACAAATGGTCCAAAAATAAACTCTGGTGTCCTGTAATGAACTTCAAGGTATGTGAAAACTCCTACTTTTGCCTAATTTTTTTTTCTTTCATTGTATTTTTTTTTGTTTTTGTGTAATTTGGGAAATATTAAATAAAATGTGATTTAAAAAGAAATAAGGATACATAAAAACAGTATGTAGCACTTTACACATTAAAGCCCACCTAGACACTGTAGGTACCAAACTCTACAGACTAGCAAAAAATGGTATAACTAGGGAGACAGGTTACCAAGCCCAACATACTAAACTCCTGCCCTCATTTTATCCCTTCCAAACCCAAGATTATATTTCTACAACCAGCAGGACCAATTATTAGTATATTGTGCACATCCTCTATGTTGTCATGCGTACTTCTCAAGAAATAACCTAATTTCTATCAACCAGCTTCGGCTACCCAACTTTTTTAAAATGAGGTTTCTAGCCACAAACAGTAATCGCAGAACAGCCTCAGTGACATAACAATTTAGATTGTCTATTAGCAGCGTACCCTAGACTGCAAGCAAGATGGTTGCATTCTAACTTTACATGGAAAGCCTGGGTAATAAATATTAAGAACTTCCTGCTAGTTGCACACTAATATTGGGCACCTACAATATAGATATAGAAGGTAATTTAAATTCTTGTGTCTACATGTGGAATATAAAGCCACTTTCAATAATGAATTTAGAACCACCTCCCACTGCTCATCTGAAACAGTTCCCCAACTTTTTCCCAATTAGATTTACAATTGAAGAGAATATTTTGCCAAATATTTGGTTAAAAGGTAGAAAACCTGTATAACAAAGTATGTCAATACCGCTGGGACAGTACCGACATCCAAAGTAAGATTTTGGGTTCAGGATGAGTGCTGAATTTGTAAATGTTGAAAAAACAGTTCTTACAAAAAGGACAATGCTTGGTCACTTCTAGAAGACACTCACTGGACTATAATGGAGTATATTTAGAAAGACTTATTACGCGCCAACAAATGTTTTACAGTATTCCACACTCCTCCATCTAAATATATAGTAGGAATGCCTGAAGATGAACTTAAGTACCTCGTCTCCAAGGCATACAACCGGGCCATGCTCCACAAAAAGAAATTGCAACATTTTATCTCTTCCCCATCCTGCAAAGTGTTGAAATTGAGAATAAATAAAATATATGTGGGCAGAAGGGACTCTGGAGAAGGCTCTCCCATCTCCCTAGGATACATTTCTTCAAACTTGTTTCAGGCAGGCACCCTTTAAAATTTGGCATAATCTGAAGGCACCCTATTCAAATTTTACATATTGCAGCAACATCCACACATGTAAGACACCAGCGTTAGAGTTGATATTTATTTTCTATGCAAATACACCTTTGTACACGGTTTCTCTCCCTCACTCAGGCAATTTGGCCCCAGTGCTGACGGGGAGAGGCAGGGTAGGGGCAAATAAGATGCTGTGCACCCTCTTCATCAGTCAATTATGTTAATGGTTGTTAGGATGCTGGCAGATAGAAGGTTATAATGATGCACAATGAAAACCTGAGCCTTTCTTTAACTAAAAGGTAGGCTTGATCTACTGCTGGCTTTTACACAATTTTAGGGCAATTTTTAGGCATTTTGTCTGGGAATGATGAGAATTGATATAGCAGGCACTAGTCAACAACGAGTACCGGCTATACCAATCCTCATCATTCAGTTGTGTCTGTGCTGGGAAGACGAGTTCTCCTCACCCTTAGATCAGGTGGGGGACCGATGCTGCATCCACCTAGGTAAGTATGATTTGGCAAAAAAAAGGAATTCCTATACTTCTCTTTTAAAAAAGTAGATTCTGACTTGAAACAAAAATGTGAAAATAAGTCTTGATTCAGCTAACAGCTGGGAGCTATGCAAAGAGGGGTCCCCTCGAGATATACTAAAAGCACAAAACATGCTTTAAATTTAACTCTTAATGAATTTTAACTATAAGACCTAAAACTTGACCATTTTTTTAAGATAAAAAAAAAAAAAAAAAAATCAAAGAAAAAGCAGTTACAATGCTTTACTGAATTTCACAAACTAGGTTTACCTACAATGATAGGCACGAGATATATTGAAATCTTACCTCAGGAATAAGAAGAGTTAATTTTTTGAGCCAATCTTGTAAATTATCACTGTCTGCAAGGCTAGATTTCACCAAAGAACAACAATGAGCCCAACTAACCAGGAGCCACATTGAATAATGTGTAACTAGAGAGCAAAAACACAGGAAATATGTAAATAGTCACAAGTTCTGCTTTAAAATGGCTATGACTTCCACAACAGCAAACAAGGTTAAGGTACTAAAGTACTGAGTCACAAAATGGCTTCACACTTGCAGGAAAATTTGTACCCACAGTATAAAGCAAAGAAATATGGACAATAATACATCATTTAATTAGTATGAAAAAGCAAAAATGTACTGAATCCCGAGTTAGGATTGACTACTATTGAATACTGCACACCCCTGCTGTTTGCTTTATAGTCCGTAAAGATGAACTCCTAGTAAACAGCTAAATAAACAGATGAAATGTGTACATGGTACAGAAGTTACTTTAGCTACCAACAGATCTTTATGTCTATCTAGTTCTGGGATTACCATAGCTATGCCAATCAGTATGATCTGTTGGAATCATAGCATTGGAAGCGTTTTGTTATATCTGGCAAGTGAAAAAAACCCTGTTGATCTTGTCAAATTCAGGGCCGTCATGGAGCCTCTGCACATTTCCTGCATTACCTCAAAGAGTCTATTTAGGCCTACTAGCCTTTATCTTATGCTACAGAGATAGGAAAGTGTGAGTTGAGTAGTCTAGAAAAAGACATTGAGCACAGCTGATACCACTCAGACCAATGCTGTGTGTAAGCAAACAACAGGGCTTAAAGCGTTACCAAACCCAGGACCCTGTATTAACTATATCTCGTCTCCCACAGTACACAGAACATGGAAATGCAATTATTTTAGTAAATATAAACTGCTAAATACCTTTTCTCATCAGCAGTATATAGCAGTCTTGTGACATCTATTAGTATCTGGCTGACCACTGGTCAATCCTGTAGGAGTAGTTTTCATTCTCCTCTGACTATCCTACAAGGCTTCATGACCCCTGACCCTCTGTCTGGATAGTGGTGACATGCACCCTCCCAAAAAAACAAACAAAAAAAACCCCCACTAACTATACACCCCAAACTGAGTATTTTCAGAATGTCTCCCAGGGCTCTGTACTATCAGCAGATGGATTGGGGACTGTGGAAGAAGGGGAAGATCAGAGAAGACAGGCTCAAACAGCCTTTTTACACAATGTGCAAGATTAACACCTTAGGTTCCATAGTGAGTAAAAAAAACAAAACAAAAACACGGTAACACTAAGATGCGAGTGTATTACTGGCAGATCAGTGGGTGTTTTTCTGTACTTGCAGGTTTTGTGCAGGGATAAAAGTTGGGGAAATGTGCAGTCTGTGATTGCACAATGTAAAGGAGAGGCAGCTGACCGATACGTTCTTCAGCCACTCTACTTTCTCATCATCAGCATGCAGGCCCACTGGCTAAATCTTTGTGCTGCTTCTCCCTTTCCCAATTTGAACTCTGTTTTATAGTGAACTGCAAGAGGCTGACACCAAATCAAATTCAGGTATTTACATTTAAAGTATAACTAAGGGCAAACATTTTTTTTTCCATTTTGGATAAAGTAATGGAGGGTTATAACCCATCAGTCTTTTTTGCCATATAAGTGGGGAGATTTGTCTTCAATTCCTGTCCCAAAGCAAACACAACAGGAAGTGAGAGAAAATCTCTGCAAATTAATGTAACCCCTTGGGCCCTCCCCAGGTCACCAGAAGTTGTATTCCCATTGGAAGATGTCCCCTCTAATACTTTTTTCTGGGGGCAGCCCAGAATTTGGAATTTTCTTTTACTTTCAATTATAACGGTAAATAGGGCAAATAGAGAGGTAAATCTCTCTAACAGGGGAGCAGACAACAGTAAAATCTGACAGGTGTTCCAATCTATCTCCTTGCTATCCAAAACTAAAACAAAAAAAAAAATCAAAAAAAAGTTTTGCCTTTAGTTATGCTTTACTGTAATAAATATAGAACAGCATTTAGGTAATGTATACCAAACAGAAGTTTAGAAGTAAAAAGAACAGTGCCTTTTTTCCCTGTAAGAGCTTTATTGGATATCCAAAATATACAGTAGAAATACAGGTACACATAAGCAACAAAGCTTATCAAGGCCTGTTGCACACTGTAGCTTGAAAAAGCTCAGTACAGCGTGTTTTTTATGGAGGTAAAATGTAGCCCATTATTTACAATGTGCCTTTGCACACAGGTGCATAAATAAGTGCAGCAAATTCCAGATTAAAAAAAAAAAATTGTAGGAACCGGCATTTTTGGTCAGTAATTTACGCTGCCTGTGCGCAAATACAAGCATATGAGCATAAATATTTACAATTTCCCCAAAGAATATATTGAGTGCAAATGCGCATGCATGTGCGCAAATATGCGCACGAATACACATAAAACAAGTGCCTGAAATTACGGTTAAAAAAGTAGATGCTCAAATATCAGTACTGTGTGCAAGAGACCCAAGGAGTTCAAACATATCAGGCAATCATCAACAAAAATAAAAGGTCAGAACAGTGCCTTTTGTAAATACTGATTTTTCCTGAACAACAAAACTCAAACTAATAATCAGAATGAAATTAGGGCCTGCAAAGTCAGTATAAAAACTTTTAGACAGAATAGTGCCACAGATGCATAAATATAAGAATCAACACAAATGATGTAAGCAGAAGTAAAAAAAAAAAAGGGCTGCAAAATTATAAGAGAAAACTAGTTACCTTCATGCCTTGACCTATGATCAGATTGGGCTTTCAGTACCCTGCAATAAGAACACACCATGTTATCAAGCACATTAAACTTTTACCATGTTAACATTTTTAACATTTAGGACGTAAAAAAACAAAAAACAGGCCTGAAGTGGCTAGATTTAGTTACACTTTAAGTTAAACCTCAAGAGGTCCCTGCTCCCACAGCCTCCTGGGATTATCAAGTCACATACTCTATAAGGCTACAGGAGGCAGGGGCAGGAGCAGTGGGTGGACCTGGCATACATCACAAGAACCCTATGAGTAGAGAAGACCAAGATGGCAGCAGACTGGTGATTTGCAGTAGGACAACCCTGTATGTGCTATGCAGGATGAGTATGAAATCAAGGAAATCCAGAATAAGTAATGGCATGGGGGAAACCAAAGTGAATTGTGGGAATGCTACATAAGGAACAGAAAATCTCTTTAATTTGGCCCCAAGCAATAAAACCTGACTAGGGTATTTAAATCTTCCCCATTCTATACAAACCAAAAAGTAAAGATAACACATGCAGCAAGTCTTATACCCCAGATGTATGCTAAACCCCACAGTGAACGTAAGTGAAAAATGATAACTCACCTTTGGGCTAAATTGTCATAGGTATAGGCAACAGACATCAACCTCTGAATCATACACGTTCCTTGTACCAGTACTAAAAAAACCTTCAGATACAAAAAAAAAAAAGTGCAAATTAATTGCTAAAAACCCCAACGACCTTAAAAGGGGAAATCAAAATTGAATGGGAACCAAAATAAAGTATCTGTGCTGCTTTTGCCAACTTCCTTTAGAAGCTAATGCTTATAATGTATACTAGTTCTTTAGCTTTAAAGGGTAACTTTGCTCTCATGAGAAAAGAATAGCAAATTAAGAAAAAAACAAAAAAAAACAGCACATACAATTGCTACACATGTCATACTGTAATTGAATGTTCCTTTTCAATCTGCATTGCTATCATTTTCTGTAAAACTGAATGCAATATGGCAACCTGGAGGTGTTCTGTGCACCATTGGTGTACGGAACTCCCCATGGATGTCATTTCCTGCTTGTGTAATTGGCTCACAGAGTTTCCCAGAAGTATGCACAAACATACAAACTAGATTTTGGGCAACCTCTGCAACAAAAATGTCATATTTGGTGAGATACTCTCCTAGGGTTAATAACTTCTAAAGGGATCCAGACCCTGCATTTTCCTCATTAGAAGACTACAAGTGCATCAGATGATCAACAATGAGAAAATCACTCCCATTAAGATTCATTCTGCAGACAACATGAAGGACATTGATCACCCAGAGGAAATTGTTTTTGTCTCAACAAGTGGAGACAATGATGTGCTTTAATGTGCCCTGTACTCTGGCAGCAAAGTCAACAGAAAAAAATCTGAGAGAAAAAAAGGCTTGAAGTAGAGCTCGGTCATATAACTAGAGTCCAACACAATAGCTATATATCTACTATAGATGAGCCTGTTAGTAAGCCAGCAGCCTGCAACACATTAGTTTTAAGTCAGGACAGGTTGTATGGCTAACTAGGCACTCCCTCACTGACTATACTTATGCCCAAGCACAGTCACATGATCTCTCATATATGGAAGACCCGGTTTTATGATAGAACCCACTTTTGGTGGACTATCAAGAGACTGTCACTTTGCACTGAATAGGCTCTTT
Source organism: Staurois parvus (assembly GCF_062004578.1). Taxonomy (NCBI): domain Eukaryota; kingdom Metazoa; phylum Chordata; class Amphibia; order Anura; family Ranidae; genus Staurois; species Staurois parvus. The sequence continues at coordinate 1,310,712 of NW_028317866.1, read as the reverse complement.
AAAGCAATTTGTGCTACCATTGCAACATTTTTACATACTTGCAAAGCAATATTTTTGTTATTGTGTTCATTTTTAAATTAATTACTGTAGGTAGGAGCTCTCAGCAGACAAGAGTTGCCCTTTGGACAAGTGATGAGACAACACAGAGGTCATTGTTGTCAATGAGTCGGCTGACTCAGACTTGCATTGCAAGAGGGAGTAGAGCACAAGCATTGCAAGGCACTGCAAAACAGGAGATGCTTTGGTAATATAATCTTTATCGCATTGAAACAAAGCAACAACTTAGGTTTTAGCCTTCAATCCCAACCATAAATTTATAATCTGAATCTTAATGGCACTTTTCTATCCTTTTAAGTGTTCTGAACAGTTGGTCAAGAACCTGGTAAGATCAGTAAGCTAACTGCAGTTCTGTAACCTTACACTGCATGGCCTTGCTACACTAGAACTTGTGTTTATAGAAAAAAGACAAAATAATGTAAAATTCATTAACTACATATATCTGTTTTTTGGAAATAATGCAATCACACTGACTAAAACCTTCAAAAATCAAGAACCAAAAGCATGCAAATTACTTACCTCTGTTAAGCGAGGTATATGGAGGCCTTTTGAATGATCTGCACCAGACTTTCTTGATTTTCCAGGCCAAGCTCTTTTCCTGTGGCTCTCTGCTAATCCCGACCAAGCAAAGACATCATGATATGCCAGATCCAGATCTGCCGGGTCCACGGCAAACTGACATATCAATTTTAGCAAACATGCTAAGCAGTCCAGCTGCCACTGTAGAGACACAGAACAAAACTTTATTCTGATTAAACAAGATGTCTTCTTTATTTTATATCAACATATGAAAAGCGTTTATAATTCATTTTAACAAAATTTTGAGATTATATAATGCCCCTACATTGAAACCAGAGTTGCTTTAAAAGTATAACTAAACCCAAGAACCAAGGCCTATATATATTTGCAGATTACCAGTCTGTAGTGGTAGTAGTGACTGCATTAGTTTCCTAAAGGGACACTAAACGATAACATCTGCCAAAAATCATCCATACAAATTCACTATTTAACCCCTTCACGCCTAAGGGTAAAACAAATCTAAATGCCTAAGCACAATTCTGCACCGTTGACATGTGATAGCAAAACCGTACATATCATCACAACTACTTTGCACATCCAGGTGGATTATACCTTGATTTTTTCAGGACAAATTGGGCTTTCATTTGGTGGTAAATGGTAATGGATATCTCCTGATTTTTTTTTCATTATCAAAGGAAAACTGGCCAAAAATAGTAAAAAAAATCCTTTTTTTTTATTTAGCTATGTGTTTCTTGTTATGACCATAACCTACCACCAAACAGCAACCCAAAATAAATTCTCCAGCTCTTGACGATCGCAGCGATACCATATATGTGTATGTTATTTGTTGTTTGTACCCGTAGTACAGCCCAGAAACCATAGTGCGCATTTTGTTTTTGTCTTTTTTTTTTTTTTTTTTTACCTAAAACACACTAACACTAACTGACACTGACATTAACACTAACTGACACTGATACCAATTTTTTTTAAATCCTGACCTTGACCTTTGACCCTGACCTTTGACCTTGACCCTGACCTAAACACTAACCCTGGCACTGAACTAGATCAAACCTTGATCTAGGTATTTTTTTTTATTTTTTCTTTTATTTTTTTAATATTTATTTATCTTTTTTTTTTTTTTACAAACTTTTTTTTTTCTTCTCTCTGACAGGAGTTCGAGAGATACAATGTATCTCTCTTCTCCATTCATAGAGAGAGAGAGAAAAAAAAAACAAGGGGGCCGGGCTGCACAGTGACTGATCACTGTGATAGCCAATCAGAGGCTATCACAGCGATCATGTGACCCGGGACCGGGAGTCCCGGGTCCCGATCGTTAGAACGGGACCCGGTGCTCTCAGTGACACCGCGGTCTCGGTGCTGGGAGCGCACTGAGGGGCGCGCTCCCAACACAAAGACAGGTACGCAAATATGCGGCCCCACGGAAAAAAGCCCAGGTCCGTGAGGCCGCATATTTGTGTTACGTCGGCATCAAGGGGTTAATGGCCCTGTAATAGATTTTTCATGAAATCATTTGTTACTTTTTGGCCTCTTTGTAACATCCTCCACGAGCACCCAAATTTCCATTTGTTTGATACAAGCAGTACATGTTCACGGTCATGTGCATTGCTGTGTGCACACTACAAATACCAAAGTACATAAGGCATAGTTCGTAGTCCATCTTGAGAGGGAGCTAGACCCAACTTAACAGTGTGGGCACATTCCATGGAGAAAGAATGTAGCCAACCTCCAAAAGGAATTAGAAAAGTACCTTTTGTTGCTCTCAGCCTCTTTCAAAGTTAAGAATACATACCAGAAAAGGTAAACCTGACTGCAGCACATTTCCCCCCCCCCAAATCCTTACCTCAGCTCCCTCCGATTCAGAGACGTTCTCGACAGCTTCTGCTGTCTGGGGACTCTTCCTCCCCATTGGCTGAGACAGCTGCGGGAGTCCATTGGCTCCCGCTGCTGTCAATCACAGCCAGTGAGGAGAGAGTGAGGGTGGGGTAGCCGCGGCTCTATGTGTCTTATGGACACAGAGCAGCAGCTCAGGGACAAGCATGCATTGGTGCCCCCAGGGCAAGTGGCTTTCCATGGGGGGCACTACTCGACGGGGAGGACCCAGGAGCACCAGCGGGGCCCGAAAAGAAGAGAATCGGGGCTGTTCTGTGCAAAATCACTGCACAGAGCAGGTAAGTATAAATATGTTTGTTATTTAAAAAAACAAAAAACAAAACAAAAAAAACAAAGCTTTAGTGTCACTATGTACAATTCAGGCAAGTGCTAAAAAACTAACTTTCTGTGCCTCGAACTGTGCAAAATACAAAACACCTCCCCATATGTACTGGAGATAAGGGTGAAGAAGGTGTTTGTAATTAAAAAATAAGAACAGGGGGTGCATGCATACAGTGGAACCGAACGCTTGCCTTCTGAAAAAGCTCCACACTCAAAGCAAAAACCATTGCGTAACATGGAACACCAACTCAGCTGATCCACTCACTGGTCACTCCAGCAGTTATGGACTTGACCTGTGATGAGATGGTGGTGTGATGAGCCAGCAACCTAAAAGTAGAAGGGGAAACCAAAATTCACTTACCCTGGTTGGCCAGCATACCTCAGCCAGGATGGAGCACAGCACAAGGAAAGGCTTAGATATAAAGTCTTCTGCACAGCACCACAAGGAAAGGCTCAGCTTTAAAGTCTTTAAAGACAACCAGCTGGGTATATAGCCAAAACCTGATGCCTCTCTCTCTTCAAACCTGAAGAACATAGTACAAGAGGAACTTCCCAAAGACTCCGCAGCCATTACCACAGAGCTCTGGTGAGAGATCTGCAAAATAGGCCACCATACAGCCTTGCTGAGAGGTAGAATGGATGAAGCCACCACGGCCCTCAACAGTCATGAACAGGCCTTAGAAATAGTACAGAAATAAATGGTCCCGCCTGCAAAATCAATTAGAGGACTTTGAAAATAGAGACCATCGTGGAAATATCCACATCAGGGGCCTCTCTCGGAAACCACTGAGGATTTGCAACGTTCTGTGATGGCCTTTATTTCAGAAATTAGCTTCCAACCTGCCTATATACTGCTTCAAGATGGACAGAGTTCATAGATTCCTTGGCCCTAAGCAAGTGAATAGCCTGCAGCAAGATATTGCCAAGCTACACTCTTACCACGCACCAAAGACCAACTTCTGCAGGCAGCCCAGAACTAGCATTACAGTTGCAGGGTCATGCTTATACTCTCCACACTGACCTGGCTCAAACAATGCTCCAAAAATGGAGGTAACCTTTTAGGCTACAAATTGCACACAACAGTAAAGACTTCCATCTTTAACCAGCTGATGAGTTACAACCTTGCTTCCAAGAACTTGGCAAACAACTCTCTCAAGATGCCTCTGCACCCTCATCTTCTGGAGAATCCCACCACACTGCTCGAAACTACAACCTGGATCTCAAGTATTCTACTCTTGAGCAAATAGTTGACCTTGTACATCTTTTCCTTGGGCTAACTATGGCCATAGTGGGCAAGCCAACCCTTTGATCAAGTGATGCCATTTTGTGGCTTCCTTCACTTGCTTAATGCTTACTGATGGTTAATTTTTATGTTTCTTGCCATACATACTTAGACTTACAACACAATCAGTTTTGAGCAGGCCCCACTCAAGGACTTATGCTAGGACTCATTTGTTAAGCCACTATTCTAGAGGGACTGTTATTTGCAGTCATATCAGACTTCTTTCCGTTTTCATTCCACTATATATATAGTTGCATGGCACCCGTTTCCATCTGTTCCTGGGGACCAACCACTAAAGTGTTTCCATTAGGGCCTGCTCTACTAATCTCCATGGGCCCATGAGGCAGGTTACCCTGTTGCCTAGAAGAGTTTTCCAGTTTTGCCTCAGAGAGTCATTTATGGATGTATATCAGAGGTGTGTCTTTTAAACTGTTATACCAAATGTATGATCTATTCATTTTATAGAAATTACTGAATTGCATACCTTGCTAGCTGATGATGGCACATTCAGTGTTTAGATTATTAGATCATCTCTCACTAAAAGGGAAAACACACTTACAACTAACCTCCAACCATGACTACCTCTGCCATGTGCCACTCAATCCTAAAGCAGCTTCTAATATATGCCTGAGAGGAAAGCGCTTCTCAGTTTTTGGGGCCACCCCTCACAAAATGCATCACTTGCAATTTTAATTCTTCAATTATTGATTCTAATTCTCAATATACACCATACTCTGGGGGTGGTGGTTAGGATGCACATCCAACACCAACATAATCCATGTATTCTTCACAATTAGGACCACTTCCATGACCATCTGCAGGGTAGCCCGCTTTAGGTTCTTCTTTCAATATTTTTCCATCTCCCACCCCCATTTTATGGCTTGTTATAGCACCCAGCTCTCTCATACAAACCATCCCTATCTGCATTCTCGGTTGTGCATTCTTGACCCTGTGCTGCCATACAGGATACCCTGACAAATATAACGGTTTCTATGTCTTTACATGCTCACCAACACTCTACATAAACTATATGCTTACTCTTCCTCCATCTTCATCTACTCCACCCACATCCATGGGACCTGGCTGGGGAATAACACTATATATCGCTCCATGCAAAATGCGTTGCTCAATGCAATTGTTTGTCTTGGTGTGCCTTTGTCTCACCCACCATGGCTTTTGAAAGGTTAACCCTCAAGACTCTAGAGCTAAACCTACCTTCTGAGTGGCAAGTGGTCTATTAACTATTTGAACTTGCAGAAAAAATTGTCTCCAAGAGATGCACTTTTCTCCATATACAGCATCAAATATTTTTATCCCTCTCACCCACTGGTCTATCAAGCCTCATGACCCCCTGAACACAGGAGTGCTTTAGTAGCTTTTCCCAAAAGGAATTAACCTCATTTGCGACAAAAAAGATTTCTGACCCCAAGGCCAATATCTTCTGCGAGGCAATCTACACAGTCCAAAATTCATCATCCTTAGATACCATGCTCCAAAAACAACCAATATCCCTTTTCTTTCACATCTTCTAGAACTTCTAGCTTCACATGGCCAAGTCGTAGTATTTATATGTGGAGACTAACTTGACTATACATCCCAAGATGGATAAATTCTCTGTCCCACTACCCTAGCTAACCCCAACTTCATATGCTAAAGCAATCTGCTCACTCAGGCTGGCCTGGTGGATGTTTGGAGGGTGAAATCTCTATACCTCTATCAATCACATATGGATACAACACACTAACCAGTTCCCGCTAGGCCAATAACAAAATGACGGCAGAGTGGGACTTTCGTTGATCCAGATGGGTATCATAGGACATCCTTCGGGATCAGGGCCGCGCTGTGGTGAGATCTGTCTCTGGATGTCACAACCGATGACCAATCTGTGTACCAGCCCATTGCCAGTACCATGTGACTATTGTGACCAATCACAGCAGGTCACATGACAATTGTAAATAATGGATACTTCCTTTCATGCCATCCAATGTATACAATTGCGTTGCTAGCTGTGATTGGTCACAGTGATCATATGGTACAGACGGGGCCAATCACAGCTCATCTGTGTCATGAGATTAGCTGTAGCCAAATAAGAGCTGATCACAACAAACGCTGAATGAATCGATTTCATTCAGTTGAATGCTTGCCTATAGCAGTGAAATTCACTGCTATAGGCAATCATAATGTGTAAAAAAAAAAGAAATACTGATCACTTTCCCAGAGTAGTACAATGTTACTATATTAACATTATATTACTCTGGTCACAGTGTTTTATTAAAAATATAAAAAAAAAATTTAATTAAAAAATGTAATAAAAACATTAAAAAATATATATATATATGTGACAGACCCAACCAGGGCAGGGAGCTTTTGGAGGGGACTAGGTGCTAGTCTTCTACCCACTGACTATGGCCAATGGAGAGAGCAGATCATTCTCTAATGATGGACAACAACACGATGAACACTGAGAGCGAGGCTTTGACTAATTCTGAGTAAAGACAATACAGCTTCCCCTCGGGAGTGGATGGAAAGTTGTAATATTAATCTTGTACAGGTTAATGGTCAGAGTGTTGGAATATTGTATGAGTTTTGTCTTAAAATGAACAGATTATACAAGTGAAAGCAAACACCTGAAAAAAAGACAGCATGTGTAATGTACTTTGTGTATTGAGGGTTAGAGGTGCTGGACTGTCTGGGGTGGCCTCCCTGGCTAGCTGTTTATTAGCTTACTGTTAATTAGACCACTGTAAGCTGTTGGCTGTACTGTTTACACTGTTTAGGATAATGTGATCAAGCTCTTATCTAATCAGTGTGGGATGTTTATCCCAATGTGTAATATTTTATTGTTCATGTGGGGACTGCATCTATTTCTGAAGTGTATAAAAAACTGTATTTATGTTCAATAAAGTAGTTCCAATTACACCTAAGCTAGTTTCCCCTAGTCCTAGGGTGCAATGCCCAGCTATAATACCTTAATCCTGTGTCCCAGCGGCGAGGAAGCAATTCTCTGATGGAATCACCCAATCGGGGTGCCAGGTGGTCCATCATATTTTGGTGGCAGCAGGAGTAGAAGAGTCCAGGTGAAATATCTGACTCCCCACTATCTCAAAATAAAACCTTTTAGCCCTGAATGAAAATATCATATCCACCTGGTAATTATAAGTTTCAAATCTAGCAAAAGTACAGACCCTGATAGCTACACAGCTCAATTCTACAAGAAATTCTTATCCCACACTTTACAGCTTTTAATTATCTCAAGAAAGAGGACTCCTTTTCCCCGAAATCTTTGTAGGCCAACATTGTCATGAATTCCAAACTGACTGCTGACCCTAATTCTTAGTTTAAACATATACCAATTTGATTTCTGAATACAGATGTAAAGATCCTGGTGAAGATTCTGGCTGCCAGAATAAACACCTTCCTGGATCATCTCATCGAAAAAGACCAGGTAGGCTTTGTGCAATGGAGAGGCAAGGTTGACAATGTCCACCAAACTATACAGTTCATCCATCTTGCCAGAGCCCAGGCAGTAGAGTCTATGCTGATTTCTCTTGACAGGGTCAAAGCGTTCAACATTTTTTTTCCAGGCAATATATGCGCTTTGTCCTTTGCAAATGGGCTTTAGGAGAGGACTGCATATCCTAGGTCAGGGCCTTTTATGCCTTGCTGGCATAAATATGCGGAATTCACCTTAGATAGGCTGTGGCACCAGGCAGGGCAGCCCCTTAGCCCCAATCCCATTCATATTGGCCTTAGAACTTTGGAGCTGACATTCGAGCAGATCCAGACATCTGGGGCTTAGAGTTTGAGGGCAAGCACCATAAAATAGTGATGGGAAGATTAAGCAAGAAAGAAAAGAACACTAATGTAGCACTACACCCAATGACTGGTAATAAATATTTGTTCTCAGATTTAGATACAATGTAAGATTCAAAGAGAACGTATGTGTTTGCATTGCAGAAATTGTGAATTACATCACTATGTAATAGTGGTGCACCGAAAAGAAAATTCTGGTGCCAAAGCCGATACAGAAAATTCAGAATGCATATGGCCAAAAACCGAACCACCTGCGTATGTGAGGGTGGGGAGGCTAAATTTTTTTACTATGTAATATATATGGAAATAGCGTAATGGACGTCAACTCACCACAGTCCACGATTCATGCTCTTTGGGCTCCAAAATGCCAGAGTTAAAGATTTCAATCAGTTGCTGTAGACCGCCAGAAGCTACAAACTGAAAACACATTGCATATCAACTTGTCAGACCAACATGTCATAGGTAAAGACATTGTTATGCAGGTGACTTCTCTATTGTTCTACCGAGCAATACATTGATTCCTGCTCTTTTCTGTGACTGATGGCTTTATGCCAAGCATAACAGATGAGTGGCATGTACTACATTGTAGTACGTACTATGACTGAAAAAACTTGCAAAAGTTGTAAACAATTCATAGATGTGAAAAAGGATAGAGTTACTAGAATGCCACAATAAATTTGTTTAACAACTGACACAACTGTAGAGCAACCACAGGGTGCAGTGGTAAAGGCAATGGAGAGGAACAGCTTTCATCTTTGTGTGCCCAGCGTATTAGATGCAGGGCTTACACCCCCACCAGTCACTGCGTGTGTATCCCAAAGAATAACAGAAATAAAATAATACCTTGCAGCTCCACGTGTTTTTGCTGTTTTCAATCTGATCTTCACTGGAATCATCAGAGTCTGGATACAAATCACTGTAACTACCCTGTAAACAGGTTGCAGTTAACACATGTATTTATAATCTTTACCTTTATAGATGAATAGATGATAGCACAACTTTCCCAACTTAATATGAGTACTTGTGAGCCACATTCATATGAACAGAAAACCACACTAAACAAAAAAACGATAACACTTTGAAAGTTAGGGCTCGTTAAGATTTGTGGTTAGGGGCATTACAAATGCAATGGATAGGGGTGCATACATATGGTAGTCTCAATGTTTTGCGCCCACAGCAAAAACCTTTGCTTTGGAGCAGTAAGCCTGCCAAACTTGACACATTTAAGTGAATGGGAAAGCAACAAATGCCTGTGACTGTAGGGAAATTGGTAAGGCAATTATGTAGCATTGGTGAGGCAATTGTGGGGTTAAAGCAGGCAGTGAGGAAGCGTCCCATTGCCTCCTCTCCAGCTATTAAAGACCTCTGAAAAGCAATCTGAATGTGGTTCACTTTTCTGATGCACAGTTGATAAAGCCTTAAGGTTGTTTTTACCTTAATGCATTTTAGCACACTAGCATAAAAGTGAGGACTAACAGATTGGTAGGACTATAGGAAAGTTCAGGAGGTGTGTAATCTAAGGCTTTGCCAGTATCCAATCACCTGATGGTACAAGCCTATAACCTATGATGGATGAATACTCTGCTTATGTCCTGTACCGTTAAGATAATTCCTTTCAATTTTAATTTTAAAGGTCAAAGAAAGGTGAGAGGTACAGTCAGTTATACAATAGTTTACACACAATAATAAAAAAAAAAAACAAACAAAATATAAACTTACAGTAGACTCTCTTCTTATCCTTCTGTTTGGCTTGCCCAAAGCTTCAATAATTTCAAGAGCATAGAGAAGTTTGTGGGCACTTTTTATGCGAAGTAAGTCCTTCCAACAAGGTCCATCATTTCCCTTAACGGAGAAGAAAACAAAACAAAAAACCTTTATTAAAAGGTAGTGTGATCCTAAAAAGCGTAAAGCACGCAGCTCCAACCGCCAACACCCAGCGACTCAAATACTGTTGGATGCCAATATCCAACAGGGTTTCCCCATCCCACTGAAACTGACAGATGTAAGAGGTAGGGTGCCATACACCGTTAACCAGCTTAGTCACTAAATATAGAAGATTGGCTTTAGCTTGTCACCTCCAAGCCATACTCTGACACATTTCACCCCTCCACAATTAGTCATGGAGGCCATGACTACGCCTGCAGGAGGGTGAAATCCATCAGAGGAGCATGGCTAGGAGGAGACAAGCTGAAGCTGATCTTCTACATATAGTGACTACGCTGATTAGTGTGTGGCTCCCTACCTCTTCAAATAGTGTGATTAAAGGCAGATAGGGAAATAAAATAAAATATAAAAAAAAAAGAAATTGAAATATTGGAAAAGTGAAAACTTTGAAGCTGACCTCCAGACAAACAAAGCAGTTAAATATATATAGTTGAAATGCATATAGAGAGTGTTCTTACTGCCAAAGAGCTTGTAATACTGTTCAGCCACTTTCATGATCCTGGCTACCCTGCTAGAAAGCACAGACAGGTCCCTGACCTTCTTAACAGCACAGCTTGGTCAAAAACACACCCAGTCTTATGACTGGGCAACAATGAACTGGCGGCACACTGATCAGGTCAAAAATAGACTTTCTACTACTGCCAACAGATTATTTGTCAGCACGGCTGTAAGTGGGTTCAAGCTTTCCCTCTCCCAGTCTGTGGTGCTGTGCAGAGAATTACTAGATGCCAAAATCAAGATAAAATGTAGGTACTTTCACAAGGTGCTTTTAAAAACCATATCTAAAGAATTCAATAAATAAGTGCATTAATCAGAGTTTTTATAAAATCTGAATCCAGCTTGTTGGCAAGCTCCTCTTTTTACAGCAGTGTGCTGCTGAAGAATGAAGAAATGAAATGGTTGGATTATACTCTACTCACCTGCTCCTCAGACACATTCTGGAATGCCTGCAGCATATTGGGACACGTGGGCAGCAACATCAGGAGCTCCCATACACGCCTGGATAGATTCTCTGCATGGAGATGCAGCTCCTCACACCTAGCGCTCTGTAATCATAAAACGCTCAATTCTATCAAACATTTAACAGGTAAACATTATAAATATTCAATTTCAACTTAATATATAGGTAAAGAACTATCTTTTTTTTACAGTTCTGTCCAGTATGGTAAAAAGTACAAAAGTGGTTTCTAGCCCCAGTATTTAGGTCCAACCTGCCCCTCTCCCCTCCTGCCACAGCTGATCTTACAACAGTTGTGAAGGAGATGGCTGTCATGTCATCCTCTGCATTCCTGTTCATTTCAGCAAACACACGTGCCACACATTGGACAATCTCTGCAATTTTCTAAGGATCTTATCGTTCTATATGACTTCTGTCTTAGGACAACATAAGCCTGTTCAAAATGTGTTTGGACTGACAGTAAAAAATGATTACGAAGACAGACACTGTCAATTATATTGCAATAAAGGTTATACTTTAAAGTATGCTGATTACCCAGTTAGGCTTTAGAAATAGGCTATAATCCCAGTACAGCCATAGATTTACTTTAATGCCAGTCCTTGGAGGGTTTTATACTTAGCCATACTTTATAACTATTTACAGTCAGACATGAAGAAAAATACCCAGGACTTTCAAGCACAGTGGCATAAAGCAACTCCCACTCCTTGCTCTCATGTGAGATCATCGGTGCCTCAGCCCTGTTTAAGGTTTATCTAGAATGGATATGAAGCCTAAGCACAACTTCTCAGTGGTAAACAGTGAGGGGACGGAAAATATACGTAGATGCCAAGGCCAACTTTTATGCAACCTCATACCTTTGCCCTGCATATGCAAAACACAAATTCACTTCAAGTTTGAAAGAGCGAGGAAGAGTTAGGCCCTCTAAGATGCTAACTCTGTGTGTCCTCACTGAGACGTTTCCTGATATTCTCTCAATGTATATCAGACACAGAAGGTGTGCAGAAATTTCCTCAACAAAGACAGCAGTTTTTTTTTTTGCCCAAGTGTCATACAAAACAGGAAACATTCAAACCTTATAGAGATTTTTAACTCTTTCTCAATCAGTAGGAGGTAAGCTGGTTACACACAGATTGAAAGTCAGCCAGTTCCATAAGGACTGGATGAACTCTAATCTTTTTGTAGCCCTCCCAGTTTGAGAGAAGCCAAACATTAGATTGGCTTCTATCAAACTGTCCTGCTGGAAAACCTTTGATCAGCAGCTTGCAGCCAAATGGCTGCAGCTCTGGTCAGTGTATTCTGACAGTGGAGAGTCCCTGCTGTTAAAATACAATAGCACAGAGGGAAGAATTCCTGTATCCACACACTATCCTTAGATCTGATTTTGTCAGCCTCCTGGCTGAATGAAAAAACACGCAGTGTACCCAGCTTTATGCTTTACTATGGAAAAAAATAAATAAATAAAACCTACCTCAACATCCTCCAAGTTCATTTCTCCTGAAGGAGGCTTAAATGAAGCTAACATTTCAAGCAAGTCGAAGAGAGTGGTAAGGTGAGGTTCCTGTAGGAGAAGCAGCATGGGGATGTTTTCCTTCTGTGGGGGAGGCAGGCATGATGCTGGAAGCTGCACGCCTTCTCCTTTTCTTTCCCGCCTTGGAGCACCCAATGATACAAACACCATCTAAGCATAACAGACACAAGTTTAAGTTCATTTGAATTATACTTTAAGATTTAGGAAAATCAAAACGATTGTCTGATTTTTTTTTTTTTTTACCAAGGTGGCACAAAAAGTTTTATGAAAATAAAGACAGGAGGTTACAGTACAAAATATTGAATTGTACAGAAAATAGTATATAATGGTTACATACAACCAAACAGAACAAAGGAACAACCCCCTGGTGACAATAGAAACACAACATTAGTCATATCACAGTAGGGTAACTTGCATAAGAGATTACCGCTATCCGACCGGCCTATAGCAGAAGTACTGCAACAGGGTGGCAGGGCTGTGCAAAATCACTTATTTATACATGATTTTGCATTCCGGATAGGGGGCACGTGCATCGCCCTACCCCCGCCGCCACTGGCGGCTACAGATGTCGATCACTGTGTCCCGGCCAGAGATTCCCCACCAGCACTCGGCGATCACCAAGTATCACCGACAGGGGAGAGACCTGTGTGTAAAAACAGGTCTCTCTCCTGCCAGCAGTAACATGCTGCTGTGCACTTTTCTGCACAGCAGAGAAATATACAGCAGTACGTTTTCCAAGCAAAACAAACATAGCACAGTTAGCCCTTTGATCGCCCCCAGATGTTAACCCCTTCCTGCCAAATGACATTAGTACAGTGTCAATGCTTTTTATTAGTACTGATCACTGTACTAGTGTCATTGGGATGTCAGTGGCAGTTAGTTCCCCCCCCCCCAGTGTCAGAATGCCTGCCACAGTCTTGCTATAAGTTGCTGATCGGCCCCATTACTAGTATAAAATAAAAAAAAATCCAGTCTATATACCGCCATTTGTAGACGCTACAACTTTCACGTAAACCAATTAATTTACATGTATTGGGAATTTTCTTTAGCAAAGACATATAGCAGAATACATTTTGACCTACATTTATGAAGAAATTAGATATTTAAAAAAAAAATTTTCAAAATTGTCGGGTTTTTTTGTATATGGCGCAAAAAATAAAAAATACACAGGAGATCATATACCACTGAAAGAAAGTTCTATTTTTGGGGAAAAAAAGGACATAAATTTCATTTATGTACAGCGTTGCATGACTGTGCGATTGTCAGTTAAAGTAACACAGCGCCGTATCGCAAAAAAATGGCCTGGTCAGGAAGGAGGGGTAAATCCTCTGGAGGGCAAGTGGTTAAATGGCTGGCAGCATAAAACAATCAGTACATCCCTCTATAAGAAAAATATGCCCTACCTGTCCATAAAAAATAAATAAATAAATAAAAGCATATAAAGTTGTGGAAAACAGGTTTGAGAAGCACTGCTCTAGATACAGTAAAGCAGGCCTTTTCATTTTCCTCCATCTAATTTCCCTTCAGTTACGACTGAGTTTGGTAAGCTTTTTAACTGAAGAAAAAAAAATAACTGCAAGGAGAAAAACTGTTGAGAAGGACAGCTATACATGTATTGTAGTAGATTTTGTTCCCTGAGTGATGGTGACAATGCCAGTGAAGAGGTTTTACTTTGAAAAATCATTTCTATCTGTAAGAGGCTGAAAGACTATAGATATTGGCAACCATCTGTCCTATTATCATAGGACCTGGAAGACAAAATATATGAAACCTGGCTGTAACTTTGCATTTACACCTCTGGAAAAAGTAATATTTATGTAGAAAGTATAATGTCAACACCTATTCATAAGCAGCAAAGAACAGAAGTTGAGATGGTTAGAAAAAAATGTAATTACAGTAAATAAACAAGTCAAACCAATAACATACGGTAATAAATACCTGCATGTCCTTAAATCCCAGTTCATGGAGAGTTTTTTCATCATAATCCGTCGTCAACTCATGACCAGATGAAATCATTCGAACAGGACCCATAAGACCACCTTTGGGAAAAAAAAAACAAATGCATTCAACTTTTTGCACTAATAAGCAATTTAGCACGAATTTCGTAGCACGTTATAAAGACATAAAAAAAATATTTAGTGATGCAAAACATGATGGTGTCCTCTGATAGCATCATAATGTCTGATATTATAGGGACAGGGAAACACATTTGCGGTCCTACATTTTTATGTAATTTATTACAGGTAACTTAATTTTATGTATTACAGGTGATAGCACCGTCAATTTATGCAGCGCTTTAAATATATATTGTACATTCATATCAATCCCTAACCCTCAAGGAGTGTACAATCTAAGGTCCCTAACTCACATTCATACATACATATACTAGAACCAATTTTATACAAGAGCCAATTAATCTACCAGCATGTCTTTGGAGTGTGGGAGGAAACCAGAGTACCCGGAGGAAACCCACACAGGAACAGGGTGAACATGCAAACTCCAGACAGGTGGTGCCATGGTTGGGATTCAAACCGACGACCCTAGGACTACCAGACAGAAGTGCTAGCCATTTAGCCACTCTGCTGCCCTAATGTAATAAATGACTTGTTTCATAATATAAATATGTCTAGTCTTCAAACAGAATGGTACTCACACAAAACCACTGTGTTAATTACCAAGCCTGTAATATTGATTGAGCCGTGGTTCACACCAAAAGCGATTTGAAAGTGGTACGATTTGGTCCCATTTAAGCATGACTTCAAAGTAGAGCTGATATATACACAGGTGTGATTTCAAAGCCATTTACCTTATAGTCTATGAGAGTTAAATCTCACTGAAGTGGTGAAAAAGTAATGCACAATTTGAAATCACACCTATTAAGGTTGATTTGGAAATCACATGTCACACCTGAAGTAGCAGCGGTGTGAACCAGGGCTGTTAGTTGAGGTGATGTCACATGCTTTTTTTTTTTTTTTATAACCTTGCACTTGTTTTTGTTATTGAATGCAAAGCATGAGGACCCATTAACACTACTGCACTACTTTAGCGCACACGCACTAATCTGAATGGATTTGACTGGGCAGCATAACATACAATGCATATGCATGTAGCATTTTTAGCAGGGCAACGCAACTCACAACTACTGGCAAGTTGTTTTGGGGTGCCTTTTGAACAAATGGCACTGCATAGTACCTATGCATAAAACTGTGCGCTACTGCAGCGAAACAGTGTAAATGGGCTCATATGCAGGAGTTTCAAAACAACCCTTTCGTTGACAGAGCTATTTTTGCTTTTATTGCACACGTTTAAAAGGAATGTTATGTGCTTGGGTTTAACTATTTTTTGCAAAAAGAACATTTTTACTTAGCTACTTTTTTCAAAGGGTTAAAGATTAATAAGCATCAATAGAATTATTTTCATCTAGATCTATATTTTGTTTTAAAAAATTAAATACAGTAACTATAGGCTCTAGAAAACAGGAATTATGACTGTAAATTCCATATCTTAGAGTACAGTACAGGACACAGGCAACTTATTCATATACCATGGGTCTTGAGTGCTGCTGCAAGAATCTTGAGGTCGAAATCTGCATCTGCAGAACAGTACAAATCCACCTGGTAATATTTTTGAAAATGTATGAACATAAGACCAGATGGCGGCATTACAGAGTTGGGCTACAGAGGCTGGGTGCTTAAAAGGGTATGACTGGTAATGATTAAGAGTCCATTGGCATGAAACGTGTCAACACTTGCTCTTGTTGTGGGTTATGCTATTTGGACTTTGATTTTTGATTTTTTTTTCAATAAACTTGATTGGATTTTAAATAACAGTGTGTGGTCATCCAACTGTTAATTGTTCAGAGGCTTGGTGCTTAAAGGCCAAGGATACTCCAACAAATTTAGACCGGGCTAACAACAACACAGGGAGGGGTATTTGTTCTTTTCACATAACCTTGTAATCAAATCCCTTATGGTCTGCACAGTGGAGGATTTTGAAGCAAGGTGTCCCCTGCAAGGTCTCGTGGAAAGAACAAACAATCTAATGCAAGCAGTAACTTTTAGATACACTCCAATGGCTCTGATGACATCCAGACAATGCAGAGAGACTTCCTTGGATGCTTGGAAACAAGAAACAAAGATGGTAAAACAATTTCCTCATTGAGATGCAAAGCTAAAGACACTTTTGGAAGAACAGATCTTGGGCGTAATACAACCTTGTCACCGTGAAATAGGAGGAACAGCTCATAGAGAAAAGGGCCACCAATTGCTGAAAATCTGTTCATGCATTTGAGACTGAGGTCTGAGTGGTTGAATTTTAGTACCAAGTTTGAAAAGTTTGCACTGTAACGTTAATACAAACCAAATATAGCCCCATTTTACACAGTAACAGTCAGAGATACAGGGAGACTCTGCCTTACCAGTCCAGGCCTTGCCTGTCATGTTGGGCATACCCCCCAAAGGCCTCCATGGACTTGGTTCCATAGTGATGTACCCTCACAGGCCGTCCCCACAGCAAGGGATCTGGGTACAGCTTCCAAAGTTTTAATGAGGCTACACTGCTTCTGTGTAGGCAATAGAAGACAGTGAGGGTTTACTGAAGAATACAATAAAAACTGGTGAAGTAGTTTTTTCTGGAAAGAAGAAAGGTCCATCACCTACAGACACCAACAAAAAACTCAGAGTGGGGTAGAAGTTATAAGGGAGTTGCTCCAGGAAGGCATGTCCTCAAAAGTTTGCCAGTGTCCAATCACCTGAAGGTACAAGCCTATAACCCATAGTGTACGAATAAGTTGCTTAAGTCCTGTGCTGTATGTTTAGGAAATATTTTTGGACATAAAGATCAGCAACATATGACAACAATTCCATGGGTCTTTATACAAGCCAAAAGGCACTCTGGTTATATGCTGGTTAAAATTAGTCAATTTTTTCCAGGCATCACAATCTGAATATTGAATAAAACTTTCCATTGAAGATGAAACATTCAAAATTGGTTTCAGCTGCTCACTTATATTTATGATGCCTTGAAGAATGTTACACATCAGATATTACAGTGCATTTAAAAATAATTAGAGACAAGAAACAACATAAATTGGGAAATTTTCCAGGAGTTAAATATGGTCAAAGTGGGAATGATTAATATTTACCATGCTACAGGACATTCAGCACTCCAAACTTACAAAAACATCATTAAAACTTGTAAAAAAGCTACAAATATCCCAAGAAAAGGGCAGAAGAGAGCACAGTTAAGGCCAAACGTAACTCCCTCATGGCAATCAGTTTACCAATAGACTGTTTACATCGTGTAAATATGTAGAACATATAGTAGCTTTACTTTTGTCATAAAGCAGAAACAAAGTAACAACGTATAAAG
Source organism: Staurois parvus (assembly GCF_062004578.1). Taxonomy (NCBI): domain Eukaryota; kingdom Metazoa; phylum Chordata; class Amphibia; order Anura; family Ranidae; genus Staurois; species Staurois parvus. The sequence continues at coordinate 1,293,009 of NW_028317866.1, read as the reverse complement.
ATACTGCACATAGGTTAAAGTACGGGTCTCCAAACTTTTTAAACAAAGGGCCAGTTTACCGTTCGTAGCCTCCCTAGTAATCTGATTATGTCCATATTTCTGTGCTCAAAGTGGTACATTTTTTTGCATGGAAATATGTAGTTTTTTTTTTATTGTAGGCCTGTAATTTTTAGGAATAACTCACTGAAATCTGTCTGAACAAGAGTCTAGTAAACATTCCAGGTATGTTAAAATTTGAAACACGAAATCAAAAATTATCACATCACCAAGCAAAGTCGCAAAATCGGTGAATGAAATAGTGCCCCAAGGGCCAGATAAACGCAAGCAAAGGGCTGCAGTTTGGAGACCACTGGGTTAGAGTATCAACACCATATATAAATATTTTACAAAAGCCCAATTACTATGATATATAAACTGATCATGGAGATTAAAATAAATTAAATGAAAACTGTAATACAATTTAGACCAAGCACCCTTCAGAGCCCTCTAATGCTTACCACTGTTGTCCACAGCCCTGTTCCCCGCTGCTGCCCCTGAAAAGTTGATAGTAACTACCACCAAAGCTCAGTATTTTGTCTTTAGTCTTTGACACACCCATCTGACTGAGCACTGCATTGTTGAGAGCTAGAGGTGGGCCAAGCATTTCCCAATACCTGTACCACAAAGAATTTGACAGAGTTGTGGAAGACTCTGTGGTTAACTGCTTTTTCACATGCAAGGCAAAGCTGTGATAAGCATCCAAGGATCACAAGTTTGGTTTTCTTTTCTAAGCTGTGCAATGTCAAACAGCACTTAAAATATGCAACTTGTACAGCATGCTACCTAATGAAATGTCAGTAGCTTGAATGAAATGTGAATTTTTGTTTTATTTTTCACTGTAACACTGTGCTCATAAACTCAAACAGCAACCTACACTTTAACACAGAAAGAAAAGCATTATCATTCCTCACCAGGAAAATCACCTTTACGGCTGCTCTGTCCAAACTCTTGAAGCTGAGGCTGTTGATTTAGCTGATCTTTCTGTAAATTTTCATACCAGTGAGTAACTTCTGCCCGCAGGTCAGCTACCTGGTCACTTGGATACATTTCTATAGTCATCTAACAAGGGACAAAAAAAATTAGCTATGGGAAAAATACAAACAAACATTCTGTGCAATAGAGGTGGTGGTATCCAGACCTTATCAGGAAGCCCAGCAGGTTGGCAAACAATTCTAAGAGGCAAGGATTGCTTGTCATTCAGTGCTTTCAGGTGACTGCTGATACCAGTTCCTTCGATCTGCCATTGTCTTAGATGGTAGGCAAACCTAGATGAGAAAGAGAATGGGGCCATTAGAATAAATACATTTACACACTGGGAATACCAACCCAAGGTAACAGCAAACAAGGAAAGCGCAAATTTCTTATTGTCCAGACTCCTAATGACTAAGATTCCTTCTTTTTATAGTAGAATCCAAGGGCAGTGTAAAAATAAGATTTCTGCACTCACTGTAAAATCTTTTTTTGGAGTACATTAAGTGACACAGGAAGTCCTGTTTTACTGCTGCCTACAGGAGGATTGGCCACTGGAATACAAAACCAGCTTAAGTGCTAATAGGAACACCCTCCTTTAAAGTGTTACTAAACCCAGGACCCTGCATTCACTATACCTGGTCTCCTACAGTACACAGAGCAAGGAAATGCAATATTAGTAAATATAAGCTACTAAATACCTTTTCTCATCAGCAGTTAGAGCAGTCTTGTAACTTCTAAGAGTGTCCAGCCGAACACATGTTAAAGCTTGTAGGAGTTTTCATTCTGCTCTAGAAAGATGCAGGACCCCTGACCTCTGTCTGATGTGCTGATTTGGCCCTGTGCTCATCACATGCACCCTCCCAAGAAAAAAACCTCTCTAGCAATATATACCAAACTGAGCATGTGCAGCGACTACACACGATATGTCTTATCGGGAGATAGGAGGGGGACACCAGAAGACAGTGAGGATCAGAGAAGTCAGGATCAAACAGCGTTTTTACACAATGCAGAAGATTAACCCCTTAGGTTCCACAGTGAGTATAGCAAGCATGCTTTACTGCATATACAGACTGATTTTACTGTTGTGGGTTTAGTAACACTTTAAGAGCCAACTCTCCCACACTGAAATACCTTTCTTTATATAGTGTCCTTAAATTTACCAACATGCCTTAATAAACCACTCCCTTTCAAGTGACATTGTACAATACAATACAAACATCTATATAAAAATAAATAGGCATTTGCACACACAAAAATCAGACCATGTATAAGAAGACACAGTTGTACCATATGTATATGTATTGTACAGCCAATAACTCTCAAACTCTGCATCAGGGTAAATAATGTTTGCCATTTCATATCATGATTTACATTTATATGTACTATGTCTGCTATCAGCCAAGGAAACCATTCAAAATATAGTAGACTTTTACATATGCCTTTACATAAAGTATAATGCACTACAGCTATGCATACTAATCCAGATTAAGAGGTGGGACTATGTTAAGTGGGCAAACTCTGTCAACATAAGATAAATAAAATACTAGCCTCTCCATCACCATGTTTCTCCCACACTTGGGGAATACCCGCTTTAGGTGCTCTTCTGGCACCTACATGGTCCTTTTTGAGTCCTGCGCACACGACGTCTCTGGTGCTAACCAGAAGCTGGAAACGTCATCAGAGCTGCACCCGCTTCTCTCAGCCCACTCATCCTTAACTTTGAGTTACAGTGTTGGCCCAAAAAAGGGAGAAACAAAGCCATGCAATGGAGGACATCTGTACTTGAGAAGAGTTTCCCACTCAAGCTCAAAACACATATACACCCATGTCCAAGTCAATTTAAATACGCAAATACATAAAAAGGAAAAGAAAAACATTTAAATTGGAAAGATTATTATAAAACCTATTTTGATCGGGGAGGCTTATAAACTAAAACATTACATTCCTGAACCATAAATCTTTATATGATAAACCAGTAATGAAAAACAAAACATAACACTAAAGTCTGAAACCTATATTCAATTAGTATTCCTAAAAATGGCTGCAATATAAAAAATAACATATATAATAATGTACAAATAAAATATAATTTGTGTGTAATAAACAACCGTATACTTATGCCTACAACAGTACGTATGAACATGACACATTTAAAGCTCATTGTTAAAATCATAGAGGACATCCAAAAGGCGTCCAACTGAGGGGTAAGCCAACAGCAAGAACTGCTAACAGGCCCAACAAAGCAGAACTAGGGACTGCCTGCAGCCTAGGAGCCCCTTGAAATGGGCCAACACTCAAATCTGACAGTGATTGAAGCTACACCCCCTGCCAACATAACCAGAGGGAGGGCATGGCAAAACAAAATAATGCCCAGGACAAAGAAATAATTATTCAGAAGGAAATGGGATACCCAAGTGAGAAGCTGGGAAACATGAGTCCACCAAGGGTTGGAACAACAAGTCTGGGATGGGGAAGGAAGAAAAAATCCCACCCTAACAAGGTTAACAAACAGTGCATCAAAGTTCCCTGCATGACTAGGTTCCAGACAAGAAAAATAACCCTTGTAAGTGCATCACCACCCAGTCTAAGCGGCAAGGCCCAGTGCCTCTATTCACCTGGCTCTATGCTAAGACACAAGAACTCCATACTCCAAAATATATTTGGAACAATCACCTCACCAAGGTAAAATCATCTGCGAAGGGTGTTAAATACCAACAGTTCAGCAGAGAACCCAGGATCTGATCCTATAAAGTGCACATGACTGAAGAGGCAAGGAGGTAATGTGCATGGGAATACCTGAACAAGGACAGGCAGTAGGGTATAGAGGAGGAATCCTGCCTATCCTTGACTTCAGGAATCACAGGGCTAAGATTGCTCCAGACTCTTTAGATCCAACAAGATATCGGCATGTGTGGAACAATGGAAATGAGTCTTATCAGCCCAACTAAGAAGCAGGGACCAGTGCCAGAAAGGTTTTGAACATGCAGTGCAGACAAGAGAGACCTAAACCCAAGTGAACAGGTGAAGACATTCCTTGTTAATGGAGGACACCTGCAGCAGGAGACTAGTCTGTTGTGCCTGCAGACAGCTCAGAGACACAGGGTCATCCTTCAACGTCCTTCACCTGCAATGCAGGGTCTGAGATGCAGTTAGCTTTATAAACCCCTTCTCCATGTCCAGAAGCTATCAGTTAGGAAAAATTGCCTTTCAGGGGACAGCCCTTAATGATGGGGGATAATCAGCGTGGAAATAATTTACAAAAACACACAAAAGACTACCTCGTCTGATGCATGAAGGACATAGGTTCCTTGAAGAAACAGCAGTATATGCAGTTGTGTTCAAAATAATAGCAGACCAACATCACTAACCAGATCACTGTTTTTGGTATAAGTATTTCTACATTTCAAATAATTTACTAGTAGGTATTGTAGAGTAATAGAAAACCAACAGGCCCAACAGTCATGACATACATGCTGCTGATTCTGTGTAATTGAATCATACCAATGTGGCGTTCAATTAGTGAGGTCATTCAGTCTGAACAAAACAGGTGTCAAACAGGTGGCCCTTATTTAACCACTTGCCCTCCTGAGGATTTAACCCCCCTTCATGACCAGGCCATTTTTTGCTGTTGAGCACTGCTCTATTTCAACTGGTAATGGTGTGGTTGTGCAATGCTGTACCCAAATGAAATTTACATCCTTATTTCACACAAATGGAGCTTTCTTTTGGTGGTATTTCATCACCTCTGTGGTTTTTACGTTTTGCACTATAAACACAAAAAATATTTTTTACTTTTGGTTATAAAAATTATCCAATAAACTCAAAGTTAGTTATAAATTTAGGCCAAAATGTATTCTGCTACATGTCTTTGGTAGAAAAAAAAAAATCTCAATATATATAGATTGCTTTGTGTAAAAGTTATAGTGTCTACAAACAATGGTGTATATTACATATATTGGAATTTGAATGAACCACCAAACATTATAAGCAGGGGACCTAGGGAATAAAACGGTGGGTGTTGACATTTTTTACGTCACACATTATTTGCACAGCTATTTCTTAAATGCAAATCTTCAGAGAAAAATACACGTTTTGGAATTTTAATGCACAAAAACGCAATATATTTCCCAATTGTTTGATGAATTATAAAAGATTATGTTATGCCAAATAAATAGATACCAAACATGACATGCTTTAAAATTGCGCATGCTGGTGCAATGGCAACAAAGTACATACATTTTTATTATCGATAGGCGGCGCTTTCGAAGCCTTTACAGCTCACCAAGATCGGTGTGATCAGATGCTTTCCCAACTTACAAATAGCGCTGTTTATATCCTGCAAAACTGAAGTCATGAAATGCCCGTAGCTTCGGATTTCTTAGACTATAGAGATGATTGGAGTCATTCTGGTCTCTGTTCAGCTCTATGGTCAGTCAGCGGATCTGATACCTCACATGAATGGTCAAACTGCAGTTTACATACTGTCACGGGATCAAAGCTTGCGCGCGGGGGGTTGGGGGGTGGGATGTCCCTTCCCACTGCTTGTAAAAACAATTCAGCAGCTAATTGGCCACTAGAATTGCTTTTAAATGAAAGCTGACCGCCAGCAGAAAAAAAATGATACCAGAATGATGCCTGTAGCTGCAGGAATCATTCCGGTAGAACAACTCAAAGTCCAGCAACGTACCAGCATATTGTTGGGCATATATGTAACAGCAGAGAACACGAGCATATGATGAATTGGGTCTGTGGACCAATATGACTGCAATTCATTATTTTTTGTAATGTCCATGTTGAATGCAAGTCCCAAAATTCAGAAACCGTGATAGGTTTCCATGCGAATTGTCTGGCAAAAGCTGAATTTGGGTGGGCGGCGATGTATTGTTGTGTGTATAAATTGCCTTGGCCCACAATCAATTGGTACAAATCTTCCGTGAAAAACAGTGAAGGGGCTAAACTCTATTGCTGGCGGCGAACGGGCCAATCCTGCTAACTCTGCATTTTTGGAGACACTATACCAAGGAAGCACTAGTATAGTTCTGTTTGTGATCAATATATTGATCTTTACAAACACTATACTAGTAACTATGGTGATCAGTTACCTATAGCGCGAGTGAGATAGTGTGCGGGCAATCTAACATTAGCTGACCCTTGCTGGGAGGGGTTCTAACTGACCCTGACACGATCGGATGTCGCTAGTGGCAGTAATACAGTGATCAGTGAAAAATTCTATATACTGACACTGTACTAATGGCACTGGCTGGGTGATGGGGCGATCAAAGGGTTAATAGGGGCGATCAAGGGGTTAAATGTGCTAAGCGAATGTGTGTGTGTAAAATGTAGTGCTTTTACTGCCGTGTTCTCTCTTCTCTCCCTTGACCGACCGGGGGGCAGCGCAGGAAGGGGGGGTGCATGGGCGTTCACGCCCCAAGATAGGAAGCAACACAAGATTACCTCACTTTCCCAAGAGCTGCTACTCACCCGCAAAATGCGGGTAAGTGGCTGGCAAGTAGTTAAAAAATACTCTTAAAATTTTTTTTTTTTAATTCTCAATATGGTATTTTATTTCATTTTTTAATTATTAATACTTTTATCAGAATAGTACAATGTTACCATAGTAACATTGTACCAAAGTGTGTGTGTGGGGGGGGTTACATTTTGCTTTGCAGGAGAAATAAAGATAATTTCTCCTGTAATGCAAAGCTTGATGTCATGAATCTAACTCATTCATGAACTGTCATCAATGAGTTTTTGACAGCTTGATAGTGATCTGTGATTGGCTGGAGCTGGTCACATGGTACAGGGTGCTTACATTGTGATCATATGTATGCGATCACATGATCACCGGGATCTTCATTGTGCTGTGCCCGCTGGACACAGCAGCCGTAGTTGGGGAGTGCTGTGCTCCCGATAGCGCCCCCTTGTGTTGGTACAGCGAGAACGACGTACAGGTACGTCGTTTTGCCTGTAGCTGCCGCCCAGCCATAGTACATTGCGGTCGGGTGGGCGGGAAGTAGTTAAGGACAAAGGCAGCAAATGTACATGATGGGTATAGTGCATTTCTCTCTGAAAATCTGAGTAAAATGGGTCGTTCCAGACATTGTTCAGAAGAACAGCATACTTTGATTAAAAAGTTGATTAGAGAGGGGAAAACATACAAAGTACAGAAACTGATAGGCTGCTCAGCTAAAATGATCTAAAATGGCAACCAAAGCCAGAAAGACATAGAGGGAAACTGAAAACTATCATTCGAATGGATCGAAGAATAGCCAAAATGGCAAAGACTCAGCCAATGATCAGCTCCAGGGTGATCAAAGAAGTCCTAAAGTTGCCTGTGTGTTCTGTAACAATTAAGAAGACGCCTATGTGAAGCCAAGCTATCAGCAAGAAGCCTCCGCAAAATCCCACGGTTGAAAAAAACGACGTGCTGAAGAGGTTACAATTTGCCAAAGAGCACATTGACTGGCCTAAAGAGAAATGGTGCAACATTTCGTGTAAGCATCATGATATAGGGGCATTTCTCATACTATGTTGTTAGGCCTATTTATCGCATACCAGGGATCATGGAACAATTTGAATACATCAGAATACTTAAAGAGGTCGTGTTGCCTTATGCCGAAGAGGAAATGCCCTTGAAATGGATGTTTCGACAAGACAACGACCAAAAACACACCAGTAAACGTGCAACATCTTGGTTCCAGACCAACAAGATTAACGTTATGGAGTGGCCAGCCCAATCCCCGGATCTTAATCCAATAGAAAACTTGGGGGGGGGTGACATAAAAAAATGCTGTTTATGAGATAAAAACAGGAAGTGGGGGGGGGGGGGGGGTGACATAAAAAAATGCTGTTTATGAGATAAAAACAGGAAGTGTAGAGGAATTTTACTGCAATTGCCCATGGCTGGAATACCTGTTCACAGGTGCCAGAAGTTGATCGACTCCATGCAACACAGATGTACAGCAGTTCGCAAACAGTGGTTATACAACTAAATATTAGTTCAGTGATTCACAGGAAAGCTAAATCTTCAAGCATTTTTCAGTTTATAGAGTAAGACTTCATTCACACTAGTGTTTCTTTTAAGCTAAAAAAAATCCCGGAAAAAACACTGGTAATAACGTTTTTTAGTAGCATTTAGGAGCATTAGAATTTTATTAGCGTTTTTACAGTACATGTAGTAAAAAAAAAAAAAAAAAAAAAAAAAGAACTAAAAAAAAAAAGCTTTTAGGAGTGTTTAGGAGCAGTGTGTTTTTGTATTCTGCTAGAAATATGCTCCCAAAAAGGCTACAAAAACAACTTTTTGTTTCTGCTCCTAAACTCTTCTAGCCTAAAATAATGTGCATTGACACACATGACAACACTATTTAGCTTCTAGGAGCAGAAAAAATGCTAGTGTGCATGGAGTGTAAATGTTTGAGTTTGTAAAGAAAAATGTAGACACAGCTAATTTTTTTTGAACAGCCCAAAATTTAAATATTTTTCTTCATGTTTTGATTTGGAATAGAATGCAGTGTTAGCAATGCATTTGTGTGTATGGAAATAAAAGCTACTATAAGGATTTTTTAACACAACTGTAGATGGTGTTCAGCAGTGTTAGAATCAGGAGACCTGACCAAGGAGGGATCACAAGATATACAAAGAACCGCCTGTTCTAGAAATCCAGAATGCATCCCTGGTGATAATCTGCCAAGGAATGGACCCATCTAGGAAGGGTAAAAATTCCTGTCAGGCATCTGATGGGGAAGTAGAATGATCAGGTCAAAATCCTTACAGGTAGACACACAGATTTGTTGAGGAACTAGAACCACAACAACACAATAAGGGACTGAGGTGGACTAAGAAGAGATGAGAGAAAGGGAGGTGGGGGTTCCAGGAAGAAGAGACTGGTAACTCCCTATCTGATGACAGAGGGCCTAAGGGTAACCATGCTGTGGACCCCTACACCGCAGAGCTACTATATGCTGGATAGCGCCAGCTAAAGGTTACGGGCAGCTGCCAATGCCAAAAACTGTCAGTGCAAGACTTCCCTGGAGAAGTTGTCCACCCAGGCCCAGAATGAATGCTCTCTTGACTGGTGGTTGAGTTTCTCACTATGAGGATGGAAGATAAAAGGGATTAGGCATAGAGTTTTAGGATGTGCCTACTCTAGAAGTTGATGGAGGACAAACATTTGATTGACCTTTCCTTGGACTTCTGTTAAGGCAAGCAACTGCTTTGGTGATGACAGAAAAGTCTGAAGAGGCAGTGTTCCTCGAGGACCAGATAAGCAAGGTGTTCCTGGGAGGCATTTGCCTTATTTTGAGTGCTCTGTGCATCTGAATGGACAGCAAACCCATACAGGGCAAACATCTCTAACACAGTACAGGACAAAGGCTAGATGTTCATGGACACTGGGTTACAGGCTGGTGATTGGACACTGGTAAATCCTTTAAGGATACATACACTGGACATCCCTTGTAACCCTACATTACTTCATGAGTTCTCAGTTTTGTAGCAAGCAATCCAGAATATTACGAGAAAGGAGGGAAGGGCCTGTGTCCTGTACTATATTGCAAGATATGGAGTTTACAGGCAAGTTAAAATTCCTTTTGTATTAGTCACACAGTACAGAACACAGGCTAATATTCATAGACCCCAGGCTACCAAGCAATGAATAAGAAGGGTGGGCAACAAGGCAAACAGAACTGTGTCGACAAGCCCAACAACAACCAGGGTCAACAGACCCAATTCAGAGTGATGGTGAAAGAATCTTGTGGCCCTAAAGCTGCATCTGTAGAAGACTGGACATCTACCTGGTAGAACTTTGAAAAGGTATTAACAGAAGACCAGGGGGGTGTCAGTCTCACAGAACTGAGCATTAGAGGCTTGACGTCAGAATTCCCAGGAAATGCCTACCAATCAATTTGAGTGATTGTGTACAGGGGGAGAGGATTCCCTCATCTGCTGTCAGGAGGAGGTATCGAGTGAGTGCAGACAGATGCTCTTTAGTAACATGTAACACCATAAATGCGAATTTAACATATTACCAAAACTGTACACACACACACACACACACACACACACACACACACACACAGTAGGTCGAATTTTTTTTCTAAGCAGATACACTTAAAAACTATAGAAGAAACCAGTACTCATGTATAAGCATTTGAACTGAAAAGCCAAATAAGAAGTATAGCCTACCGTCTCCTGAAAGCTTCAAGATGTGTTTTCAGCATCAAGAGGCCTCTTTCTATTATGGTGAGGCTTGACTGTGCATCCTGCTCAAGGTTACCAGAAGCAATCATAAGGCTTTCCATACACTTACTAATGAATTCATGCTCTTTTTCTAGTCCAGTTTTTCCTGCAAAAAAAAAATTATTACAAAGCAAATTAATAACAAACATAAAATGCAATATCTAAAACCGATCTCTTTTGGCAGTCAAAATCTCATTCTCACCATTGATATAATAGGAGTTGATATACTGGATAGCAGCACGGCTTACATCTCCACTGTGGGCTCTCAGTGCAATGCCCCAAAACTGGTCCATGCCACACAGCTGAATAAAAACAAAAAAGTTTTCAATGGATTGTACGTGTGTCAACTAGGGTGATTAGAATAGTAGTACTTCAATAATGTATGGAACAGCATAGAATTCAGAAGCCTGTCATGTCAATCTATGAGTTAGTTGATATGGGAGTAAAAAGAGATTTACATAAACTGACATTAGTAGTAAAGGTTCTAAAGAGCCAGGCATCATCTGTCATTTTTGTTGGTATTCTGGCTACCCAACAACTGGAACCTGCCCAGCCTTACTATAAATAGTAATCAATACTCACCTCAGAATTTGAACCCCCATCATAAGCACTGGTTGCTAGGCGAGCAAGATTACAAAGGTGCTGAAAAAGGTTCAGTCCTGTCATGCTGATTGTTTCAGGTTTTAGCTGGGGCATCTACATATAAAAAATACATATATTTCAAGACAGCACTAGCACTGTTGTCAGCAAAGGAAACAGAATCCATCTACAGGTGAATTACCTTTTCCAGAAACAGATGTTTATAGGTCTCCATTCCCATAGCATGCTGATCCTTGCTGCGCACCTGATTTAAAAACCAGTGTAATGCATCATCATAGCACTCCAGGTCTTCTACGAGGCAGTGCCATAAGATGTCTACCTGCTCCAAACTTAGCCCTATAAAGAAAAAAAAAATGTGAAGCAAGACAGCAAAATCTCTAATATGCTAACAGTCAAGTTACATTAGAACATCAGCATGGGGAAGGATTACAGTGCCTCAGTCAGACTTCAGAGTTGTCAAGCTTGCCCGCACTGTGGAGATTCCCCCTCCTCCCAACTTCCTATGCCAAGCATGTAACAAAGGCAGTAGATATTTCCATAAAGCAAGGGGTAATTCCCCCTTAAACAGTTACCACTGAACCTAGTGTACCTATTGGAGGACAGCCCTAATAACTGTTTCAGCAACAATGGTAAAATCTGAATCTACACTTACTTTCTGCCCTGATCATAATATTCATCATGACAATTACTGGTCATATACAAGCATTATAATTCAAAACACATACGGAAATGGTCTGGTGATCCCAGTGTTGAGAAAACACACGTCAAAAACTGAAGCCGTACTTGAACCTCAGCACTGTGGCTGTACCTGTAATAGTAAAAATGACAAATAGGATAATAAAAATACAAAAATAAATTACAATGGCATACTTATAACATATCCAAGTCTAGCTAAAATGTTCTTAGAAAACTTAATTTCTAACACACTTACAAAACATGTTTGTGCCTCCCATCACGGATTGATTGGATATAGTGCACCAGATTATCAAAGAAAAGCTTCATCATATTGAGTTCCTTCTCTGCCCACCTAAAAAGAAAATTATATGTTTTATACATGAAACATTATACTGTAAAAAGGAAAAATTACCGTGGAAATATAAAGAACAACCGGAAACACTTAGCAGTGTATTTGTTAACAACTGATGTTTATGTCTTGTTTGACAACTTTAAAGCAGAACTGTCAAGTATCCCAATAATTAGTTATTTTACAAAAAAATATAATGGCCCAAAGCCTATGATTTTAGTGTTTTGTACACTAACATAATTATCTATTACATTTTATTTTGTTAACATTTAAAAGAACAACCACACAGGTATAAGCTGTTGTATAACCACAGTGCTTTAAAAAAACTTGGCCTCAGCAGCAGTCACTTGGGTTGAGGAATGGTCCAAACAACAAATTGTAAAAAAGAGTTTCCAAAAAAAGGTAAATCCTCTGTAGAGGCACCCAGTGATCCCACATCTCAAACTCCCTTGAAAACCACACCCTGATCTGACTCCAGAAAAGTAATACTTCCCACAGAGAACCATCATGCTGTATCGTTACAATGCAACCTCCAACTTTGCCAGCAGATGGCAAAGCCTGCACTATCCAACTGCAGATTTCTGGACTGGGGATCCCTCTGTTTAATTACATCATCTAAGTATCCAGTAGAGCCACTCTCATATTAAAAAAAAACAGAAGCAAAAAAAAAAAACCTTTTGAAAAAAAAAAGCTATGCATGAAATACTCTTGCAACTGCCCTTAGCCAATAAAGTGAAAAGGGTCAGCACTGGAAATGCACTAAGATATTCAGTCAATAAATCCTATCCAAATTTACCAAATCCAACCAGCTAATACCAGAGGACACTACTGGCAATGCTTTCTGCCTGAAAATGATTTCTATTTTTATGGAAAATGCAACATCCAAGAATCACCCATTCCAGAGCTGATCTGCAATGACAGACTCGAAAAGTGGTTCCAGCCTTTCTTCAAACGTAAATCATATGCATATGAATATTTAGGAGATGGAGTTTCCCCAACAAAAATATACAGTGATACAGACATATAACAACATTTAAAGCTCAACTCTGGGCAAATAAGAAATTAATCCTTGCAGTGGGGCTTGTGCAACGGTTAATTGCTCAGTTGTCTAGGGAAACAAGGAATGATACTTAAGTGATATTAAAGGCATTTACTTTTTGTTTAAATAAACTAACAAACAAGTCACACTCACCTGCTCTGTGCAGTTGTTTCGGGGGGTCCCCCACTGGCACTCCTGCCCCCCCCCCCCCCGAGTGACCCCAAAGAAAGTAGCTCAGCCTTGACCCCCTCTCCTGACTGGCTGTGATTGACAGCAGCGGAGCCAACGGCTCCCACTGCTGTCTCAGCCAATGAGAAGGGAGTGTTCCCTGCGAGCTGAGAGTCTCATGGACATGACTGGAATGCGATGGGGCTCGGGTAAGCATGGGAGGGGGGGGGCTGCTGCACACAGCAGGTTTTTTTACCTTCATGCATAGAATGCATGAAGTTAAAAAACCTTGAGTGTTTACAACCACTTAAACCAATCCTCTCGCTGCTCCCTGCAACCTCAGCACCCCTGCATTCTAACAGTCTACAGTCCTAACATCATGACTAGACCCCTGCTCTGGACTTGGATGCTGAGGGACAGTCCACCGTCAAAGTGTAGTGGAATGGAGCAGTGGATCAGCCAAGTAAAATTACTAGACAAAACAAGCTATGAACCCTTGCAATTTGCTGCAAGAGATCATTTTATTTTTTTATGCCTGGAAATGGGCTTTATCATAGAAGTAAAATTAAGAGAAATTAATATAGATTCCTACTGACTTAATGAAGTGATCAAAGATGTAGTTATTATCAGGCTATTTCTACTATAATAAAAAAACAACCTACATTGTGATCCAGTGGGTATCATAACTGCTTCCGAACTGCTGAAAGGTCCCAAATAATTTAGGCAAAAGTCTTAGAGACACAACAACAGACCTAGAAAGGACAGAAAAAGAAAGAAAAAAAAATCACTTTACTGGGGCATTCAAAGCTCAAATATCTCTAATGCACAAAGTATTAAGGGCCAATTCACACCAGTGCGTTGATCTGTGTGTTAGCGCAGCTGTAAAACTCAGATCAATGGAAGGACATCTGAAAAACAATAATTTCCAATGTGTCCTATTCACACCATAATGCTGCGATGACCTGCGTTGCGCTAAAATGCAACATGCAACGGATGTAAGCAGATGTCAACACAATGCACAGAATATCCTGTGAAAATGCAATATGCTTTAACGCACACTAAAATGCAAGTCATCTGACATAAAAAATGTAAGTCGACGGACGTCAAAATGTATGTCAACGGATGTCAGTGCGTGACTAAAATGGATGGAAATGTGCATCCATTTTCTATACATTTTAGTGCAAGTTAGTGTGATTTGGTCCTAAGACTTGCAGGACAGATATAACGCAAATAGCTGTACTATTCCAAGGTCAATAAAGGGCCAGTTCCCTTAAAATGATTATTTTATTACTTAGCTGAGCACCAGCTTCATAAATGGTGTCTGGGACCTGTCTTTGCTGCAAGATGGGAAGTGAAGGAAAATCTCACCAATAGAACACAGATAGCAAAAACACCTGACAAAGGTTATAAACCTCCTTTACTCTATGCAAAATGAAAAAAAGTTTTGTCTTTAGTTCTACTTTTACACTTCCTGTGTCACTCAATGGATAAGAAAGAAATACACTTTGTGCCGTAAAAAGCTGTAACAATAATGCACTAAAATGTACAATAAGAAAACCAGAGCAGTACACGTTTATGCTATAGGTACATTGTACAATTTATTCTGCAGAGATAAATCATACCATTATCGTTGAGGTTAATGTAACCGCTATAAATGTGAAATATTTGTGTTTCACCTACCTGTTATTAGCAAGGTTTTCCAAGCAGCCCTCAATGAAACGCATTCTAATCTGCCTGTCTGTAAACCAGCAAACCAAGGAACAAAGAAGCTTCTCTGCTTCATTGATTAAACCCTCAGATAGGTGAACCTACAGCATATAAACAGAGTTGGTTACACGCAATGTCTGAGCATATAGAGTCCTCAGACTGGTGATATCACATGGACTCACAGCATCCTCATCTTGAACAAGATCCCACAGGAGAGTATTCCCTTTCTTGCATACGTTATCCAAGTTGATGTCCATCACCGCATTACTGTTGTACTGGTGTTTATGTACAGAGGGACCTGAACAACCAATAATAAGTAAAAACAGAACAGAGTAAAGAGAACAAAAAGGTGTATACAGCAGCACAACATTACTACATTACTCACACCAGAAACCGCACGTAACTGCACATTTCTTCCTTGTACCTATGCATGCATTTGATGCGTGTTTTACATGCAGTTGATGCGCACTTTTCTATCTGCATTTCAATTGTGAGGTCACTTTTCTTTCCTTGGGCTTTTATGTGCACTGTGATGAGTTGCAGTGCGTTTGCAGTGTGGAAAAATGCAGCATGCTGTACTTTTCTCCATTGCACTGCACTGCAATGGTGCAATCTATGGCCACAGGATAGTCTGGATTTTGGACTCTCTATGCAGTTGGAGTGCAGTCCAAAATGTAACCAACTGCATCCCATTGCGTTAGATGTGAAAGGGTCGTAACTTTACTTTCCCTGCAAAACTGCAAAAGGCATTATGATAAATTATCTGATGATTTTTAAATCTATTAAAAGGAATTAAAGTTATTGCAAGGAAAACTTTTTTTTTTTTTTTAAATGGTGCCGCAGTTTTTACAGCCATTTCCTCCTGACATCAGGATTAATAACCTAGCTGAGTTACCCAAATAACAAAACAATGTAAAATTTAAACAGAACCTATCAAAGAACTGATACCTGCCCAGGCAAAGATCTAGTATTTACTTGCAACGCA
This sequence comes from Staurois parvus, assembly GCF_062004578.1. Taxonomy (NCBI): domain Eukaryota; kingdom Metazoa; phylum Chordata; class Amphibia; order Anura; family Ranidae; genus Staurois; species Staurois parvus. The sequence continues at coordinate 1,277,238 of NW_028317866.1, read as the reverse complement.
ACCCCCTCTTTTTTATGTTACCAAAAACTGGGTATAATATTGTGTATGTACTCTAAGCCTCATTTTATATGTTTCCTAAAAATATGCTTTTGATAAATAGCTGAAGAAATATGCAACATAAAAAACTGCAACTACGATTGTTTTATTTTACTTTAGATAGATAGATAGATGAATAAATAGATATATGGATATATATAATGTTCTGGGGGTTTTAAGTAATTAAAAAAAAAAAGGCAGATTTTTACATGTATGCAAAGAATGGAAAAAAAAAAAAAAAAACTCTGGAGCAGAAGTGGTTAAACTTACATGCAACTAGTGTAAAATCTGAATTTAACTAGCAGTTCCCCATAACACACCACTCACACAGGAGCGTGAGGGGGACTGGGGACCAATCAGGGGTGCCAAATGCAAGTGTGTTGACAATGGGCATGCAGATAGGAGATGAGAAAGGAAAAGAATGAGCAACGGTATAACCCTCATCAGTTTCTTGCTGCTTCTTCACTGTCCAATCTGAAAGCTGGCAATTTCTATTTCTCTATCACCTGGTTGTGTACTGTGTGATGGGGCTGTGAAAGTATCAGGAAAATATGGATACAAATACAAACCCTTTGGAAGGTAAAACAGCTCCCATAAATTTATTTCTTCTGTGTATTTAGCAGCTTTCCTGATGTTTTCTGCATTAAAAACGGATCACATGCATGCATGCAAGTGTAATGATACTATCTAAACCTGCAAACACTACACTGGTGATGTGTTAAAGAACAACTCTTACCTTGACTCAGATGTTCATGATAAATAGAAGCTAAATTGGGTAGGTGCTGCTGAAGATGTGAGGTTAGCTCAGCATGGGAATTAATCTGTACAAGTTCTTCCTCGCAGCCAGACTCTTCACCATCAAAGTCCGCCATGTTTTTCTCAGACTTAGCACTTACTTGTGAGCTACTACAACTCACATCATCTGCACTCAACATGTCATCTACCATGTGCCTGGAAGGAAGGAAAATTGGTGCAATGCTCACTTGCTACGATAAGTTAGTCAGATCTAACAGTAATAAAGCTCTGATCAAGCAAGCCAACAATGGTAACTTTACAACCAAGTATAAGGCCTCATTTGCACGGGTGCAAGGACTACTACACATATGCAGAGGGCTGTATTTACCCACCTAAAAAGCACAGGTGGTCTCTGAAACAGAGTGCAACTACTCTGTTCAAAGTAAAGACAGAGGGGAAGATTATCACTCAAATCCCTGAGTATACATCCAAGCAGGACCGTTGCACTGCTCAAAAAGCAGTCAGTCTCTAATGTGCACTCAGGGATAAACTTTGAGATCTGCAAAGCTCTCCACTTGCCATTGATTTGAATAGCCTGAATACATGGACTACCTGTACCTCTTTGGCAAGTAAATACAGCCCTTTTCATCGGTATACAGGTCTGTGTATCCATGTGAATGACACCTTAAAGCAGAGTTCCAGGTTAACTAAAAAAAAAATAAAAGTCAGAAGCTACAAAAACCTGCTGACTTTTAAAATACAGACACCTGTCGCTCGGTCCAGCAGTGTCCTCACCACGGCTAGTTTCACCAGCCATCTGCTCTCCCCAGCACCAGCATCTTCAGTGTGGGCACCTGGCTGTGACAGCTTGTGGCTTCACAGCCCGGTGCCGACAGCGCATGTGCGAGTAGCACTGAGCTTTGTGAATGGTCCCGTAGTCTTCTGGGACCTGTCACGTGTCCCAGGAGACTATGAGGAGGACAATTTCCGCTTCCGATCGCCTTAGGCGATCGCAACGGAAGTGGGAGCAGGTACCTGTCAAATTCAGGTACCCCCTCCCATGTATGTACTTGTAGGTACCCGATATGCCAATATGTACTGGCCCCATTAATCACAATGCTTGTGAAAGAACTGAGACATATTCTGCTAAATGATCACACAATGTAATCTCTGCACGCTTTGTTTTGAAAAAATGAATTTTAAATCAGGAGAGATTTGTGCTTGCCTCTCCTGGTGATATATTTGAAACTATCAAAGCAACAGTTACATTTAACAAAGAAAAAATATATCATGTTACAGTGATAAATCTGGATGTTAATCCATTATTATTATTAACATACAGCATTAAAACATACCGATGGAAACCGTAATCAATAACCCCCACTAAGATAAAAATTAAATTGCACATTATGTGTCTCAAAGAGGTGTCTGATTTGGATTGTACAGAAAGAAGTTTAAATTAGCAAAATCATAAAATTACTTACCCCTCATGGTGGTGGTGGTGATGGTGGTGGTGGTGGTGATGATGGTGGTGGTGATGCTGAGGGCCAATAAACCGTCGGCAGTTGAACAGCTCATTCCCGATAGTCTCTCCCAGGAAGTCTCCGCTGCGGGCGATGCAGGTGTCATGAGAGCCTTGCATGTGGCCGCCACTCATCTCCCCCGTCATATCATGCTCAGGCTCTTCAGAGTGGGAGCAGGGATCCAAGATGCGAATGCGACTATCACCTGGTTGAACAGACTCGGAATTAAAAACCAGGTCCTTGCATGTGCCATTGCTTGTTGCACCTATATCCGCTGTCCCCTGGGGCTCCCCCAAACAAATACCCGCTTGCGACTCCAATTTTCTCTTCTGTAGGTCAACTACTCTGCTGCTTTTCGAAGGGTTGTGAGAATGCTCCTCTTCTTCCTCCTCCTCTTTTAAGGCTTCCATATCTGCTATGTCCTCTGAATGAACCTCGCTGCCCGGGCTGCCTGCAGACTGACTGGCATGACTGGAATTGACCTCATTGCTTGAGCCATCGCTGTGCCCACTGCTACTCCCTGGCCCACTGCTGGCATCTTCACCACTGTTTGCGGTTTCATCTGAACTCCCTTGCATAGATTCCTGATAGATCAGAAAGAAACATGAGTCAGGGACTGTGCCAAAAAAAGGAGACATTTTAGAATGTGGCCTGAGGTGGCTCTGGGTACCCTACAAAATTAGGTAAAATAAGTATTGAACACATCTCCATTTTTCTCAGTAAATATATTTCTAAAGGTGCAAATGGACATAAAATGTTCACATGTCGGTAACAACCCATGCAATCCATACATACAAAGAAACCAAAACAAATAAGTTCAGAAATTAACCACTTGTTCTCCAGAGGATTTACCCCCCTTAATGACCAGGCCTCTTTTTGCTACTCTGCGCTGAACTAATTCAACTGATAATTGCGCGGTCATGCAATGCTGTACCCAAAAAAAATTTACATACTTTTTTTTCACACAAATAGAGCTTTCTTTCGCTGGTATTTGATCACCTGTGTGCTTTTTATTTTTCGCGCTATAAACAAAAAAAGACCGAAAATTTTGAAGAAAAACTATATTTTTTACTTTCGGCTACAAAAAATATATAGTAAACTCAAAGTTATAAATTTAGGCCAAAATTTATTCTGCTACATGCTTTTGGTAAAAAAAATCCTAATAAGTGTATATTGATTGCTTTGTGTGAACATTATAGCGTCTACAAACTATGGTATAGATACTGCAATTTACGCCATTTTTTTTTTATATACAGCGCTGCACTAGTTTAACGGACAATTCGGTACATAAATTAAATTTATGTCCTTTTTTTCACACAAATAGAGCCTTCTTTTGGTGGTATTTGATCACCTGTTCGCTTTTTATTTTTGGCGCTATAAACAAAAAATTTTTGAAGAAAAAATGTTTTGAAAAAAAACTATTTGCTCATTTCGGTCATAAAAAATATCCAAAAAAACTAAAATTTTGTCATAAATTTAGGCCAAAATGTATTCTGCTACATGTTTTTGGTAAAAAAAAATCCCAATAAGTGTATATTTATTGCTTTGTGTGAAAGTTATAGCGTCTACAAAACTATGGTATAGATAATGGAACTTACACAGCTTTTACTTTCTGGCTGCTTATCACATTTCTTGAGGTGCTAAAATACCAGGACAGTACAAACACCCCAAAATGACCCCTTTTCGGAAAGGAGAAACCCTAAGCTATCTGCTGAGAGGCATATTGAGTCCATGGAAGATTTATTTATTTTCCACAAGTTTCTAGAAAGTGACAAACATTTTATTGTTTTATTTTTTTGCACAAAGTGTGTCATTTAAAAGATTTATTTCTTGCACAAGCCATGGGTATACAGTGGGGATCGAAAGTTTGGGCACCCCAGCTAAAAATTTGTATTAATGTGCATAAAGAAGCCAAGGAAAGATGGAAAAATCTCCAAAAGGCATCAAATTACAGATTAGACATTCTTATAATATATGTCAACAAAAGTTAGATTTTATTTCCATCGTTTACACTTTCAAAATAACAGAAAACAAAAAAATGGCGTCTGCAAAAGTTTGGGCACCCTGCAGACCATATTTGTACAAGTATCTCTTTATAGTGGAATAGTGTACCACAACTCCAGTGTCTGCCAGATCTTTCTGGAGGGATCGTGCAGTCAAACGTGGGTTTTGAATTGTTTTTCTCACAATCCTGCGAGCTGTTCTGTCTGATATTTTTCTTGGTCTTCCAGATCTTGCTTTAACTTCCACTGTTCCTGATGACTGCCATTTCTTAATTACATTCCGAACAGAGGATATTGACATCTGAAAACGCTTTGCTATCTTCTTATAGCCTTCTCCAGCTTTGTGAGCGTCAACTATTTTCAGTTTCAGTTTTCTAGACAACTGCTTAGGTGAACCCATGGTGCTGATTGTTGGGGCAAGGTAAAATGAGTCTGGGCATTTAAAACCTTTGAGATTGACATCACCTGGTCTTCCCAGACGATGATTGAGAACAATCCATGACACTGGCAGGTCTCAGCTTTGCAAAGGGGGCAGTGCATGCTATAAATTCTGCAGGGTGCCCAAACTTTTGCAGACGCCATTTTTTTGTTTTCTGTTATTTTGAAAGTGTAAATGATGGAAGTAAAATCTAACTTTTGTTGACATATTATAAGAATGTCTAATCTGTAATTTGATGCCTTTTGGAGATTTTTCCATCTTTCCTTGGCTTCTTTATGCACAATAATACAAATGTTTAGCTGGGGTGCCCAAATTTTCGATCCCCACTGTATGTGGAATTACACCCCAAAATACATTCTGCTACTTCTACTGAGTATGGGGGTACCACATGTGTGAGACTTTTTGGGAGCCTAGTCACATACAGGAGCCTGAAATCCAATGACCACTTTGAAAGCCTGAAAGTGCGTAACATCCTCATTTCACTTCCTACCTATCACAGTTTTGAAGGCCTTGAAATGCCAGGATAGCACCAAACCCCCCAAATGACCCCTTTTTGGAAAGTAGACACCCCAAGGAATTTTAAAAGAAGCATGGTGAGTATTTTACAGATCATACTGTCAGTGTCCCTGATCACCGCCATGCCAGTTATATGATGACACTGTACTGCACTAGTGACAGTATGTAAAAAAAAATAGTGAAAATTTTTTTAACTTTCCAAAAAATTATGACAAAAAAATACTTCAAAAAACTTGCCGTGCCTCTTATGAAGTACGTCAGACTGTCTACTTTGCAAAAAGTGGTCATTTGGGGGATATCTGTACTGTTCTGACATTCTTGGACCTCAAGAAATTAGATTAGCTGTCAGTACTTCAGGATTGATCAATTTTCAGATCTATACCATAGTTTGTGAACTCTATAACTTTCCTACAAACTAAAAAATACATCCTAATTTGGGTTATTTTCACCAAAGACATGTAGCAGAATACATCTTGACCTAAATTTATGAAGAACAATTATTTATTTGCAAACTTTTATAACAGAAACAAAGAAAAACGTGGGGTTTTTTTTCAAAATGTTGTATGACCGCGCAATTGTCATTCAAAGTGTGAGAGCGCTGAAACCTGAAAAATGGCCTGGGCAGGAAGGGGCAAAAGTGCCCGGTATTGAAATGGTTAAAATATACTGCCCTGCATCCACCCACTTCTAATGGTGGGCACACATTAGGTCACACTTTGCCACATGCACCAGTTCCAAGATTGTACAAATGTCTAAATACTGGCACGCTTGAATAAAAATTGTCCACGTATAAGTGGTACCCCATATGGAAAAAGGATGACACCTAGTTCCAAACTATCTTGCCACTACTCCCCGTGTAGTCTGGGCATCCGGGGGGCTCAATGTGACTATCTTTTCCCTCGTAAATCCAAAACGTATATGTAAAGCCTGCTGCCCTCTCACAGGTCTTATACATCTTGACCCCATATCTGGCACGCTTGCTGGGGGGAACTGTTTGAATGCAAGGCAGCCAGAAAAATGAATGAGGGACTCATCAACGCAGATGTTTTGCTGGAGAGTATAGACATCTGCAAATGTTTGGTTAAGGTGATTTGTGAGGGGCTGAATTTTGTGGAGCAGGTCAAATTCAGGGTCACCTGGAGGACAACAGAGTGTATTGTCGTTGAAATGCATAAAACACATTATACTCTCATATTTATGCCTGGCCATGGCAGCAGAGAACACGGGCATGTGATGAATCGGGTCTGTGGACCAATACAACCGCAATTCATTTTTTTTTTAGTAATGCCCATGTTGAGGGCTAGCCACAAAAAAAATTTTTAATTTGGAACCGTATTGGGTTTCCAATGGAATGGTCTGGCAAGGTTTGAATTTGGGTTGGCGGCGATAAATTGTTGTGCATATAAAATGCTTTGATCAACAATCAATGCATACAGATCTTCCTTGAAAAACAGTTCCAAAAAAATCAATGGGAGTAGTTAAATTTGCTGTTTCCACCTGAATTCCGGGTTGGGCAGTGAATGGGGGGGGGGGGGGGGGGGGGAGTACGGGTGCTGCAGAATTTGTTGGTTGCAAATCGGGATTTCCAAGCACATCCAGAAGGATACTAGGGGCTCTACGGGCCTCTGTGCGAATTCTTGGTGGTTGCGGGACGATACTTGTGCTCGCCACCACACCAGCTTGTACTGCACTTTTGGTACTCACCATGTCACCAAGTGATACTGCAGTGTTGGTATTAATATTATAATACAGGATTTATATAGCGCCAACAGTTTGCTCACCGCTTTACAATATAACGGGAGACAATACAGCAACAATACAGTTCAATACAAGAGGATTAAAGAGGGCCCTGCTCCTTGGATCTAAGAGGTATGTGAAAGACCAGGATGTACTAGGCCGCTGGTGCTCGCCAGTTCAAGAAAGGGGGGGCGTGGCACTAGTACTGGCACTCTGCTGCATATGAGAGTCATCAAAATTTACTGACAAGTGCTAACAGAGATCAGGCCTGATTCTGTGAACACTGCGGTTTTGTGTGCAATGTATCAAATGACAGTGACCTACTGACACTGCACTTGCTGGGGGAGAAGGGCTGATCCTGCTAACGCTGCGTTTTTGGGGACACTAAACTAATGTGAACGCTGGTATAGTGCTGATCTGATCAAAGATATTATACTATACTAGAAATGGAGGTTTATTGTGTATTAGCGTGTTCCTGGCAATCAAGGGGTTAAATGTGATTACTGGTGTACTGATGGGCAATCTGACATTATCTGGGAGGGGCGTGAAAACCACTGGGGCGCGAATCGTGCGTGTGTGTGTGTGCGCATGTGATTTTGTGCACACGTGCCGCCCTGTAGCAGTATTTCTGCTATAGGGTGGTCAGGAAGCGGTTTGTGTTACGTCGCTGCGTTACTTTAACTGACAATTAAATCGGTCATGCAACGCTGCACCCAAATGAAATTTACGTATTTTTTTCCCCCACGAATTGAACTTTCTTTCGGTATTTGATCGCCTGTGCATTTTTTATTTTTATTTTATTAAAAAAAAGCGCCAATTTTGAGGAAAAAAACAATATTTTGGACTTTTTGCTATAAAACATGTCCAGTAAAAAAACTGATTTGACACCAATACAGTGATCAGTGCAAAAAAAAAATTGACACTGTACTAATGGCACTGAGGAGGAAGGGGTTAACATTTGGAGGCAATCAAAGGGTTAACTGTGTGAGGGGAGTGTTTCACTATGGGGCGGGGCAGGTGTTCTTCACAGGAACACACTGATCCAGAAAGCTGAACTCTGATATCTGGAACAGTGTGCTGGAAACTGATAGGGAGGAGAGCTGCACTGTAAACACTGCAGCTGTCCTCTCTGTTAGCGATTGCCGGTAATCACCGGCTAGGACCCGGTGATTGAAACCCACGGCCGCGTGATTGAAACCCACTGTGGCTGGTCGGCAACCAGTTAAGTTATGTGTAATAAAATGGAATGACACCGGGAAAAAGTATTGAACACGAAGAAAGAGGTGCAAAAAGGCGTGGACGCCAGCTGAAATCTATCGGTAATTAGAAATCAATCCTGCTCCTTGTCAGAGCAAATTAATATAAGCTGGTTCAGTCTCAAATGATGGCCTATAAAAAGGTATCTCATTACCAAGGTGTCACAGAAGAAAAATCTTATGATGGGTAAAGGCAATAGCACCTTTAGAAATATATTTACTGAGAAAAAAGGGTGACATGTTCAATACATTCTTTTACTCGTTGAATATATATAGAGACATTTTTTAGAATGCCATAAAACTATGATAAATTTGTTTTGCTAACTGTAAAACAGAACTGCACTCACCTCCCTTCTAATGATGGAACACCTGCGAGCAGATTCCAAAATTGTATGCTGAACTGCCCATGCAAACCTCAGTGTAAAGATCATGGGCATAGTCCACTCCTGTTCGCATGGTTTAAATTTTCATTCAAAGTTCCACTTTAACTAACAAACCTCTGATAATTCCATCAATAATATTTGCTAAGCATGCAGTCTGAACTGGTGAAACATGACTAGCAGAGTAACATTTATTGTAAAAGTAGATTTTCCTTTGATATAAAAAGGGGTATGTTTAAGCTTTGCAGCAAATATGAGCCATTACCGGGCACAGGATGCTAAAATAAATAAGCCCTATACCACAGTTCTAAGAGTTTATAGAAAGTGCATGTTTGATCATGGAAAATAAATATTCTCGCTCCAGTCTCCTTTTGAGTATACAAAAAAAAAAAAATTCTGAAGGAGAAGCTGCCATACACCGCCTAGCAACGCAGCAATTGGGTTTCCATAGAAACCTGAGTGATGAGATGTCCTCTTCAACTATGTACCTGTGCGCTGTAACCCTATAGGCAGGAATTCTGCAATTGGATTCCTGTCAACCTTTAAGTTGATGGCAAAGGCAGAAATCAATCACAACCTATGCTGCTGAAGGGCACATGTACCAGGTTGAAGAGGATGTCTCAGCCCTCGTAAGGAAACCTGATTTCCAATGTGTGGAACAGGGTACAGCATCTCTGTCAGAAGGTGCATATATTTACTCAAAGAGAGATAGAGAGGGCTAGGAGAGAAAGAAGAATTTTGACTTTCCATATCTTGGAGAACAGTACCCTGGGTTACAGGCAAAGTGACGCTGGGTGGGTTATAAGCTCGTACCTTCAGGTGATCGTATAAGACAGGGAGCGTCTGCTAGAAGCGTCTGTGTACCAGGTTATTCATGGACAGTTTGGTGCAATCACCATTTTCCTCTCGGATTCTTTTTGAGCAGAATTCACACTGGAAGGTAGGCATAGAAAAGCCTGAACTGAGACCAGAGAATTCTCAGGGCATCTAAGGCTAGGGCTAAAGAAGGCTAGGTCCAGGCTGCAAACAAGGAAACCTTGTTGCTGAATCTGGAGATGAAAATGTCTATGTCCTGAGTCCCCAAATTTCTGCCATATCAGATTGAAGATGTCTGGGTGAAGGTCCCATTCTCATTGATTCAGGCAGTGATGGCTAAGGTAGTCCCTTTTCAGTTTTCTGCTGGACATTGAGTTCCTATCCATGAGATTTTCAAACTTGCTTGCTTTAAAGCTGATCTCCAGATTTTCTGTGACTTTAAATAGTGAATTTGGACCACGCTGGTCCAAATACTACTTTACTAATAAATACAGTTAGGTCCATTCATATTTGGACACAGGCACAATTTTAGATTTTTTTCAGGTATTTACCAAAACATATTCAAGCTATAGTTATATAATGGATATGGGCTGAAAGTGCACACTCTCAGGTTTAATTTGAGGGTATGCACATTCACATTGGAGGAAGGGTTTAGGAATTACAGCTCTTAAGAGTAACCATCCTCCCTTTTTCAAGGGACCAAAAGTAATTGGACAATTGAATCAAAAGTGGTTTCATGGCCAGGTGTGGGCTACTCCTTCGTTATTTCTTAATCAATTAAGCAGGTAAAAGATCTGGAGTTGATTCTAAGTGTGGTATTTGGAATCTATTGCTTTGAACCTACATCATGCTTTCAAAGGAGCTATCCATGCAAGTGAAACAGCCCATTGTAAGGCTTCAAAAACAAAATAAATCCATCAGAGAGATCACAGCAACATTAGAAGTGGCCAAATCAACAGTTTGGTACATTCTGAGGAAAGAAGAACACACTGGTGAGCTCAGAAACATAAAGCGGCATGGACGTCCATGGAAGACAACAAAGGCAGAAGCAAGGAACAGGTAAAATGAGAATGGCAGAGAGAAGTGGAGGAAAAAGGGGTAAAGCATGAGGGCCGTGGACTAGGCTGTAACCCGAGTTCCAGAATAACGCAAGGGAAACTGTAGGATTGTGAGCAATGTAGGATATACATTTAGGTCCATATATATTTGGATACAGGCACAATTTTAGATTTTTTCAGGTATTTCCCAAAACATATTCAAGCTATAGTGATATAATGGATATGGGCTGAAAGTGCAGACCTAGACATCTCACACTGGGAAAGTTGGGAAGTTTTGCATTCGGTGACATCCTTGGTAATATCAAGAGCAGTCAGAAGAATCATCCCTCAAGGACCACTTTAACCAGACTGCTCTGTGCCTATGTATTGACAGAAGTCCAGTTTGGGAGAAAAGCCGAAATACTTCCAGCAGACCATTACAGCTGGAGGGCAGGGCTCTAGCCAACCTGTGCTACACACTATGAGCAAAAGATCCACTTAGGACGAGCAACGTCAGAAACCAACAATCATAGTGACCAAAATAGCAGCGATGCAGAAAAGAGTCTTGACTGAAGAAAATGGAAAACTGAAGAAAAGCAAAGCTGAAGAAAAGACATCCATCCTCCTAGAGCAGTGATGGCGAACCCGTGGCACGCGTGCCACAGCCGGCACGCCGAGCCTTATCTGTGGGCACGCCAGGAGAATCCAGCGGCGCGCTGTCTTCCCGGCTGTAGTGTGCGTGACAGCCGGGTCCCAAGTGCGCATGCACAAGAAGCAGTGCTCTTTGTGAATGGTAAGGCGGTACCTGGGACACATGACAGATCCCAGAAGCCGCCGGACCAATCACAAAGCGCAGCGCTTCTCGCGCATGCGCACTGGGCATCCGGCTGTCCGACGAGCGCCCACACTACAGAAGCCGGGAAGACAGCGCGCGGCTGGATAAAGGAACAGGTAAGATAAAAAAAAAACTCTGCGGAAGTAAGAGCGGGTACCTGTCAAATTCAGGTACCCGCTCCCCCTCCCTCCCCAAAGGTCAACAGTCATCTCTGTGCTGTCCGCAGTCTCTGGTCATCCCCTGTGCTGTCCGCAGTCTCTGGTCATCCCTGTACTGTGTCCGCAGTCTCTGGTCATCCCTGTACTGTGTCCGCAGTCTCTGGTCATCCCTGTACTGTGTCCGCAGTCTCTGGTCATCCCTGTACTGTGTCCGCAGTCTCTGGTCATCCCTGTACTGTGTCCGCAGTCTCTGGTCATCCCTGTACTGTGTCCGCAGTCTCTGGTCATCCCTGTACTGTGTCCGCAGTCTCTGGTCATCCCTGTACTGTGTCCGCAGTCTCTGGTCATCCCTGTACTGTGTCCGCAGTCTCTGGTCATCCCTGTACTGTGTCCGCAGTCTCTGGTCATCCCTGTACTGTGTCCGCAGTCTCTGGTCATCCCTGTACTGTGTCCGCAGTCTCTGGTCATCCCTGTACTGTGTCCGCAGTCTCTGGTCATCCCTGTACTGTGTCCGCAGTCTCTGGTCATCCCTGTACTGTGTCCGCAGTCTCTGGTCATCCCTGTACTGTGTCCGCAGTCTCTGGTCATCCCTGTACTGTGTCCGCAGTCTCTGGTCATCCCTGTACTGTGTCCGCAGTCTCTGGTCATACCTGTACTGTGTCCGCAGTCTCTGGTCATCCCTGTACTGTGTCCGCAGTCTCTGGTCATCCCTGTACTGTGTCCGCAGTCTCTGGTCATCCCTGTACTGTGTCCGCAGTCTCTGGTCATCCCTGTACTGTGTCCGCAGTCTCTGGTCATCCCTGTACTGTGTCCGCAGTCTCTGGTCATCCCTGTACTGTGTCCGCAGTCTCTGGTCATCCCTGTACTGTGTCCGCAGTCTCTGGTCATCCCTGTACTGTGTCCGCAGTCTCTGGTCATCCCTGTACTGTGTCCGCAGTCTCTGGTCATCCCTGTACTGTGTCCGCAGTCTCTGGTCATCCCTGTACTGTGTCCGCAGTCTCTGGTCATCCCTGTACTGTGTCTGCAGTCTCTGGTCATCCCTGTACTGTCCGCAGTCTCTGGTCATCCCTGTACTGTCCGCAGTCTCTGGTCATCTCCTGTACTGTTCGCAGTCTCTGGTCATCTCCTGTACTGTGTCCGCAGTCTCTGGTCATCTCCTGTACTGTGTCCGCAGTCTCTGGTCATCTCCTGTACTGTGTCCGCAGTCTCTGGTCATCCCTGTACTGTCCGCAGTCTCTGGTCATCCCTGTACTGTGTCCGCAGTCTCTGGTCATCTCCTGTACTGTGTCCGCAGTCTCTGGTCATCCCTGTACTGTCCGCAGTCTCTGGTCATCCCTGTACTGTGTCCGCAGTCTCTGGTCATCCCTGTACTGTGTCCGCAGTCTCTGATCATCCCTGTACTGTGTCCGCAGTCTCTGGTCATCCCTGTACTGTTAATTAGTTTGCACTACTGTACGAGTTGTTTTTTCTAAACCAAAAGCTCGATATTCAGGTTTCATTGCAGTGTTGGCACTTTGAAAGAAATAAGTTGGTTTTGGGTTGCAGTTTGGGCACTCGGGCTCAAAAAGGTTCGCCATCACTGTCCTAGAGAAATGAGGAACATTGTAAGCAGGAAGGATTATTTTGTGCTGGCCTCCAGTTTGTTTGCCAGGGTCCAACTCTCCTGTAGGAAGTAGTATAAACTGAAAAAGACCTCCTGTGTCCCTCCAATGGATGAGAAATTTTATTTTTACTGATTCAACATGCATTTTGTTTAAAGGGAATGTGTTCGGAAAAAACGTTATTTAAATTGTTCAAAGTTTTTTTAAATAAAATACAGGAAAATATTCAAGCCCAACAGAAGTCCCACACATTTATTTTACTGCTGTATGACTTTGTTTTTTAAAGTACCTTGTGCAGGCATTTATGAGTTACAGTCAATAAGAGTCCTGACACAGATGTTGTTGAAAGAATATGGTGCATTTGGCCAAGTTTCTAAGATCATGGTAAGCACTGGACAGTGTGATCATAATCTGTAGATTACCGAAATGTGCAGTGATATTTAGGCATACACAACTGCTTAAAAAGACCCTGTCACCGCAAGGTCAAAAGTCAAATAAGCCCATCATGAAAAGGAAGGAGGCATATATACGAACCCTTTCTAGTGACCCTAGAGTTGAAACCTCACCCCTTTTGGGTTTTGCAGATCAGCAACATGGCAGCAATGTAGCACACAGGCTGCCAGTAAGTATTTAACTGTAACAGGTTAGGCTTACATGGGTTTTGAACCATGATCAGAAATGAACTATGAACAGAAGAGTACAGTAAGAATATTAGTATAGTACGAAAACGGAAGTTGTTTGTATACTTTATATTTGTACTATTTTATATATATTTCTGTGATTCCACTTGGTAATTTTATTTACCAGTTTTAAAACAGCTCTAGGACACATTTCACATTTACCAAGTTGATCTCAAAAATTGTATCTCACCTCCGAAATAATAAATCCACATTTAATAACAATGTACCATGAATACGTGTAAATTTTTATTGTGCATTGCTAGAGTTCTGGCCATGTGGGGGTGTGGAGGGTTTTTTTTCAGAAAAAGTGAACCTACACTTTAAGCAAAAAATGTCTGCACTTACTGGAACACAGCTGTGGTTGTTTCAGCGTGACCATCAGTGGACTCAATACTAGCTAACCGAACACATGAAAATGTCACTGCAGGCCTGTGAAATCTCAGGGTTCAGTTAAAAGAGCACAGCCACCAAGATAAGAATATTCAAGGCAGATGTCAAAAAGCAAAATATATTTTAAAACGTATTCTAGCCATTACTACAAATCATCAAGTGGCAAGCGACAGTAGTCAAATAATCCAAAACCACCAAAACAATAAAAAAAAAAAAAAAGTTATATTTTTGGTTAGTTAAAATGTCTTCAAAAACAGCAAAAAATTAAGCACATGCATTTAAAACTAAAAAATAAAAGAAATTTTTTTTTTAAAGAGCAGATTACCGGGCAGGACACAGAGGCCTTCATAATCACAAGTACTTGGTTATGATGCCACCTTGAAGTGAATGGACACTGGCAAAAAAAGAGCAGGGATCCCTGCCCAGGCCACCAAAAAGACCACCTTGCCATAAGGAGCAGAAAGGAAATCTTTTAGAGAAGCTCAAAAAGAGAAGCCTGCAAAACAGACAAGTCCAAATTAAAAAGTGTAACTCCAGGTTTACTTTTACTTTAGTTTGTTTGGGCCAATCAACTGATAACTCGAGTTCTTTATTTGCACTAATCTGAAGACAAAATAAAAAGCAATAATGTGCAAAAATATATTTGTTAATAAAAATCAGTGCAAAATGGTAATTAAAAATATAATTGGTGATGATAATCAATCAAAATAGTAGTTCAATTATCTAATCAAAAACAATGGTCACAAATTCAAACCAGCAAATGTTATCAAATATTAATAAAAATCAATGGCCATTCTTCCATACTCATACGCCTAGACCTTTCCACTGCCTTTGACACAGTCGACCACCTATTCCTCCTCCGCAAACTCCACGACTCTGCTTTCTCCTGGTTCTCCTCTTACCTTTCTCAGCACACTTTCAGCGTCACATACAACTCCTTTGCTCCTCTTCCACTGTCCATTGGGGTACCCCTAGGCTCTGTCCTTGGGCCCCTCCTTTTCTCTCTCTACACCTCCTCCCTGGGCCAATTGATAATCTCCAATGGCTTCCAATAATACCTCTATGCTGATAACACCCAGATCTATCTCTCCACTCCCCAGCTCACCCTCTCAATCTCACGTATCACAAATCTACTAAGCATCTTGTTCCAACTACCTCCTAACTTTTATCACCCAAACAACCTAGACGGGCAAAGCTTATCTCGCCTAATTATGACATCACTCAAGGTGTCCATTATCTTTACTAAATGATCCCAATTACCCTAAGGGGGGCAATATAGGATTAGCAATAATTTTGGATTTTTCCTAAAAACTCCTGTGCCATGTCAAGAGTTGACCTCGAACGTTCAGCTTGTTGTAATTATGAAAAATGTATATCTTTATATATCTTACAGATATTCACTGAGGTCATTTGTAATGAAATCTGTTAATTATCTAAACTCTTCTGTTGCATATAGATGTTGTAATATAATAAACTCAAAATAATTTATAATATCCAAATGTATACCAATTGCTAAAACCAAGAGATATTGAATAGAATAAAAAAAACAAATGACTTAAGTAGGCAAGTATTCGCCTCATTCAATAATAATAATAATACTAATTGACATTTTTGATTAAAATAATCCTGTGAAATAACACCACCACAATAGTAAAGGTCAATTTTAAGATGAACTCTTTTCTGGATGTTGATGAAAAAAAATCATCTTGAACAGTTTTGTTGTTTGTGAAGTCCAAGACATGGCTTTCTCAATTAATCTTGCAAATTGGTACCATGATCAATCTTTATCTTGTGACTGTCTGATACAACCATACCCCCCAAATTTACATCCTGGGAAAGTATGTCGTAAGAAACTAAGAATGTCTGATGTTAGAGTCTTTGTATTCTATTTGTATACAAATTTAAGTTCATGGTTTCTGAACAAAGAACAAAATGGATTCCAGCTTGCCCATGTTACATTATGTAAAGATGATACGTTCAGGCCTGTGAGCAAAGAATACTTCTGACAGCTTTACTACACTATGAGAATTTTCTCTTGCCCCTTATACTATATTGGGGATGTCTGATACGGATGAGAGGATCAGGGGTGTCATAGCCAAGACCTGCTGGTCTTTGGGAGATCCACTTGTTAGATCTGGTTGGCAAAGGGAGAGAAGTACCTTGATGTGGCCCCAGGAAAATACATGCTGAGTGCAATATACCCAAGTATA
Source organism: Staurois parvus (assembly GCF_062004578.1). Classification (NCBI taxonomy): domain Eukaryota; kingdom Metazoa; phylum Chordata; class Amphibia; order Anura; family Ranidae; genus Staurois; species Staurois parvus. Next base: position 1,260,886 of record NW_028317866.1, on the reverse strand, counting down.
TGAGGTTTTTACTCTGGTAAGCCATTTAATTGTGAGTGATGGGCTTGCACATGAAGATCACTGCTGCATGGTGTTGAAGCACACGGGTGTTATATTTGGACTTTACTAGACAAGTTTGACTTTTATTAGTTTTGCAGAGTTTGTTTTTATGTTGTTTATGTTAATATTGTGGAAGTGTTACTGAGGTTTGGTGGATTTATGCATCAATCCCGAATGCAGGCTGCTGAAACCCAGTTTATATAGATTTTATCAGTGGGGACAGTGGGGTTGTTTGAAGGGGACAGTATAACCAAGTAGCGATGAATAAAAAGTCCTCTGTGTTCTGTGATGTGAAAATAACAAATACGTTTTTTTTCATATAAAACTAAAAAAAACTTTGGTTCCTAGAATCTCTTATATGACCGAAAGCCAAGGCATCCTAGTTCATAAGGTCTCTGGCTACCAGGAATATTGTGGGCGTGTTCCATGTTTTTGAAGTCTGCAGAGTGCCTTTTCAGCTAGCCAGTCTGGTAAAACTAAGAGATAGAGGAGCAGAGAAGCACATTCAATGTGCATCACTACTAAGCAGACTGCGGAGATAGCTTATGCAATGGTTAAATATGGCTGACCCCATGTACAAATATAATGGTGAATTGGTGTCTTGCAGAAATACAACTGAAAGTCCATTCAAATGTAAATAAAGCTAGTAGAAAAAAAAAATATATTAAATGACTTAGTACCTCTGTATCTGAAAGTCGCTGCTGTACATGCTTAGATCTGTTCAATATTTGTTCATCCATTTCTATGTCGCTTCCGCCACTGTGGTGAGTGTCACTGTTGTCGCTGCTCTGAGGGCTAGCTGCTGGCGAACCTATAAACATATTTATCAAGGTTTATTTTAGAAGTAGATATCTGAACTTAAAAGCTTATATTAGAGCATTAGTCATCGGATACAATCATACAAAACCACTGGCTACTAATAAAGTTTGCAAAAAAAAATAAAAATTTTTATAAACCAAGAAAAAAAAAAAAAAGTCTCTGAAAGTATCAGTGAACCATATATTGCAATTATCTCAGTGTATATACATTTATATCCATTTTCATGAAAAAGAATTAAAGAAAAAATTGTGGCAATTTCCACAGACTCACCTTTCTTGTTGCCCATTGGTAAATTAGTATTCAGTAATGATGCAAAGGAGCTCTGTTTAGAAAGCTGGGCTTTAGCTGCTAGTGCATTGTTCCACAGGGCTTTAATCAACATTGAAGCCAAATACAAGGTCTATAAAAAGAAACCACTTCCTGTTAGCAGAATACTAGTGGCTCATGAACAAAAGACACACAAGCACAGCCCAAACTACACCAAGGATTCGGTTCTACACATGCCAGAAACCTGAACTAGTTTTAAAGCAGTAGCAAAAGCGGATTAACAATAAAAAAACGTCTCCCTGCAAGACAAAGTCATAATGTGCTATTATGTGTCGTATGCACATTGTGAAAGACTTACCCCAAAATGAAGTATCCCAGAGGTGCGCTGTCACCGTCTGAATGGCCAAGCTGCAATGACATCACACCCCCGCATGCACACGGAAGCAACGATCAAGGCAAAGCTCTCTGAAGGGATGGCATACTCAGTATGCTGTCCTTTCAGAGTACAGTGTGCATACCCCGGTGCTGTTTAGGATATATTCCTTGTACCTACAGGTAAGCTTTATTATTAGCTTACCCGTAGGCACACATGAAAAAAAACAAGTTCACTACAACTTTAAGGAAGCAATTTGCAAGACAAACTAAGCCTTTTCAATGGCATTTTAATATGCAACTGGAACAGAAAAGAGAACAAAAACATCTGTAGTACAGAAATACAAGCAACAGGTCCAAGCCAGTTCCACACCACACTCCAGCCTTGAATTTCAAAAAGCAGTACTTTCTACAGGAAGCATGCATGCAAGGAGCACCCTTCAGAGTACAGGGCTGGGGCACAGAGGAGAACAGGTTGAACTGTGGCCTAGAAAGCACTACCTGACGCTGGGAAAACTGAGCAGGGCGAGCTGAGATTCTGAACAGAAGCTAAAGTTGATAGAATAAGAAGGGCCGTTTACATCGCAAAGTGAACAATCACTTTAAAAACTATAATGTAAACTTGTGTTCACGTCGAATACCCAATCATATAGTAGAAAAATAACAGGATTGATTAAAAATAAAACATCTTCATCCTATTAAAAATAAAGGTAGGTAGTGAGCGTACGAAAGGACAACCCTCTATATCCTCAAAAACATAAATAAAGCGTAGCGCTCATAGAAATATAAATATTAATGGATCACAATAAGATATACCGATAAAATGTCGCTCATTTTCTCAGTATATCTTACTGTGATCCATTAATATTTATATTTCTATGAGCGCTGCACTTTAGTTAATAGGATGAAGATAAATAACGTAAAGACAGCGAACATTTCCTCTATTTCTAAACAAAAACTAAAAGAACTGCAAAAAGTACAAAGTCACAAAATCAGGGGTTTTAACCATTCCCTAGTGTACCCAAATGTAAGAAAAACAAATATATCTATAGATATACTGTACCTTAAAAGTTCATTCCACTTAAAAGTTCACTCCACTTAAAAACAGAACATTTTCTCTCTTTATTACTTTTAGAACCAAATACGTTTTAAAATCTCTTTAACAAATACACAGTGTTCTGAAAATACTTTGTCATAGACTATGGGCTCATTCACACAGGCGCTCAACCATGTAGAGCGCGAAGAGACTTTTCTGTCCTAGCACTGAGGGTGTGTGCATGCAGCTCATATAAGTGAAATGACACGCATCTGCTGTATGGATTCACCAGCAGTCCATATAACCGATACCTGTTCATCCACTTATATGGGCTGTCGTCACGTGGCTCTTCATTCTCTACATGGCGCCCACACAAGTCCTAAGGGGTCTATTTATTAAAAATATATATATATATATATATATCTATCTGTTGGACGACAGTGATTTCCAAAGATAATCTGCTCCGTCTAGTGGCCATAATGCAGATTTTTTTGTGTCATAGAATCCAAAAGAAACATCACTTTTTGGAGTTGGCCTCCAAGGTTATAAGCCAGGACGGTTTTAAAATAAAACCAGTTTTTCTTCTCCACTTACCTGTTCCGTATGTGCACTGGGATGTAGGCCTGACACTAAATTCAGAAGATGTCTCAGAGGCACAGGATCCAAGTTTTTAATCAATGAGGGAAACAGATCATGGATATAGCGACTACAATGTTTCAACTGTAATACAAAAAACTAAAGTTTCAGCATTTTAAGACTCCAAATATAACAATTTAAATATCAAATACATGTGCATCTTTTAATACTCTGAAAAATAAAAATTTTGAATTATTGTAAAAGTTTTCTTAACATCCATTGAGAATACTCTTGGACATGCGGGTTATACTGCCGCCTACAGGAGGTTTGGAAACTGGCAAACCAAAAACAAACAATGAGCTAGCCCCTGTACAGCCCCACTTCCAACTGTCATGCCTCCTTTTAGTGCTCTAAATTATATAGGATTTAATAGCATTTCAGTGTTTGCAGAAGACATCAAACTATGCAGTGGAATTATGTCCTTACATGATGTCTTCAACTTACAAGCCAACTCAATGCACTATTTAATTGGGCAACTACATGGGTAATTAGGTTTAATGTTGATAAATGTAAAGTTATGCACTTGGGGGCTAAAAATATGACATGTACATTCTAGGGGAACAGCTAGAGGAGAAGGAGCAAGAGAGACAGAAAAACTGAGGAATGACAGATGGAGAGAGTCAAACAGAGGCTGGTTTAACATTTGTGTTTCCTGTAGGCAGCAGTTTAACTCACATGTTCAAGAATTATCTTCCTGTGTACCGTAAAAGATGAAAAACAAAGTAAAGTAACATGCCTGTGCAGCTGCCCAGATACAGTCAATGTGCTGAGTGCTCAGCCGGCCTTCTGCAGCAAGAAAGTTTAGGATAACTTGGCACTGTTTGATGATCTGGAAAAAAAAGTGCTTAGATATAAAACAATAAGCACAAGTGAAAAGAAATGTAAATGCAATAAATCAATACACCAACCTCAATGTGTAGGTTTGGTCCAAAAATATGTTCCACCACATTATTGCTGATGAGCCAATCTGCAAGCTCCTTTGCTATAGATCTGGAAAAAGACAACAGATTAATTGTTCCTGGCATTGTCCCAACCAAACAACTTCAGGTGATTGAATGATATAAAAAAACAAAAAAACCTAACCCCTCTCAGCTCCCTCCCAAGCTGCAGTGTTCTCTTCTCTACAGCCAAAGTCCAGAATTTATACAGCTTGTCTGAACTTCCAGAAAGCAGGGGGAGGGGTGCTGAAGCTACTTTCTGCAGAGCTCAGTGAAGAGAGTTGAGAACTGTCAATCACAGGCTGTGTGCTGAAGCTGCCTCCCGTCACCTTTTTATCTCTTGGTTTCAGAAAAACCTGTCAGAAGTGACTCATAGCAAGACAAGTACACACTATAAAAGGATATGCTTTGTTCATATTTCATGTCTGGAGGTTTACAACCACTTTAAAAGGTTAGAAACTAGCGCAGTGGCCTGCAAGACACACCGACCAAAGAGAGTGTCTTCAGTGGCTCTAAGATCGACTTGGTAAAACTTCATAAGAGTATGAATCAAAGACCAGGTAGAAGCAATACAAACTTGAGCTACCGAAACCTGATGACAAATAGCTCAGGAAGCACCAACACTTCTGGTAGAATGAGCTGTCACCGAAAACATTTGAACACTGCCCTTTAGACCGCAGGCTTGAGGAATAAACAGACAAATCCATCAAGAAATTAAATATTTGGAAGATGCATGACCCTTCCTTGGGCATTAAGGAAGCACAAAGAGGAAATCTCACTGACAAATTGCAGCACTGTACTTCAGGTAACACATGACAGAACTTAACCATATCCAAAGTTTGAAAAGCCTTGTTTTCCCCGACTGCTGAGACTCAGGATAAAAAAAAAATAACGACGGCAACACGATGGCCTGGTTGAAATGGAACAAAGAAACCACCTTAGGTAAAAATGATGGCTGAGGCCATGGAATCTCCTTGTCACAATGGAGCACCAGAATGGTTTCCTTACAAAAAAGAGCAGCCAATTCCAAAACTCTTTGGGCCCAAGTAATGGAACCCAGAAAAAAAACCTTTTGTCAGAAGAATTAACGGAATATCCTGGATGTGTATAAATTGAGATTTCTGCAATACAGGAAGTACCAAGTGGAGGTCCCAAGGAGTCCTGACCAGTGAAACAATGCATTTGACTCCTTGCACAAAGACATGTACCAAGGACCATGAAGCAATCATTATCTGAAAGAAGATTGCCAAGGCCAAAATCTGACCCATGATCATATCGAAGGACCAACCCTGAACTCCAGGTTGGAGAAAAGCTAGGATGCAACCCATAACAGACTTGCAAGGATGAGATCCTCTAGTCTCACACCAAGCAAAAGAAGAATCTGTAGTAAGTCTTCCTTAAAGCGGTAGTAAACCAAGAAATAAAAAAAAGTCCCCTCCAAGGTAATGCCATAATGTGCTAATATGCATCACATACTGCACATTATGTTAAACTTGGCTTAAAATGAAGCCCTCCAGCAGCACACTGTCACCGCTGTGGAGGCTTCCATCTTCACCTGGTCCTTCTTCTGGGTTTGCAATCTACAGCCGTATGACAGGCTGGACTGTGATGACGTCACTCCCGCGCATGCGCGAGGGAGTCCCGGGCCACGGCACACAGCTCTGAAGGAATGGCATGGGTATGCCATTGCTTCAGAGCGCATGCGCCGGCTTTAGGAACGAGAGAGTATCTCCTAAACAGTGCATGTTTAGAAGATATTCATTTTACCTACAGGTAAGTTTATTATAAGCTTATCTGTAGGTAAAATTTAAAAAAAAAACAAAACAATTTACCACTTTAAGGACACTTTTTGAGCTTTCAGTGTGTGGTAGAAGTGACTGAATCAGAGACTTCCTTGTCTCTAAAAACCCTGGTTTCAACAGCCATGCCATTAAATCCAGCGGCTATAAAGAAAGATATAGATTGCAACATGTCTGGTCAATCCAGGAGCCAACAGTTGTACGCCGACATGTTTACAATGTTGGGAGTACCACATTCTCCAGGGCCTGTTTGAACTATTCTGTGCTCACAGAATTAAACTGTAAGGCCTGAACTTATCTCTACATAATGTAAAATGGGAATGCTGGAAGCCATTTGGTTCTTTATATTCTGTTAGTATACAAATTTAAGTTCATGGTTTCTGAACAACTTTCCCAGGTGGAGCCTACGTGAATGTTTGTTTTCCACATGGAAAACAGTTCATGATATTTTTATTGTGATGATTTTATAATTAAACACTACACTATATACTATCTGCCTGGCTCCGTATGATGAGTGCTTCTTTCTAGGCTCCTGGTTGTATCATTAGTGGCGTTGAGGAATGAGAAAAAGAAGTTCACTACAAGTTGGATTACAGGCTATTAAGCAAGTAGTCTTCTGGCGATTGCATGGTGGTGGAGGGCTCTGCACGGGAGAGCAGCACTTGTGTAAGATCCAGTATTGTCTGGAATTTTCACTAGAGAGATTCTTTATAAGACCATCACTGGAAGGACTTTTGTTATATTATTGCACTTGGCACTTTAAAGAGCACGGTTTATGTATTTATACTGATGTGCTGTTATTAGAAGGATTGTGTTACATTATTAGACTTGGCACTTTAGTGAGTACTATTTATGTATTTGATTTATAATATTTTATTTATTTACGGACTTTGGTTATTTCACATTTATGTATATATTTCTGATATATGGTTTATGCGCTTCACTACTCTGATACAGTTATATTTTGGATTTGTCACTTTCCTTTAGTGCAAGCTGCTGCGAACTACAGTCCCAACAAGGAGAGCTCTGCTGCGACCTACAGTCCCAACAAGGAGAGCTCTGCTGCGACCTACAGTCCCAACAAGGAGAGCTCTGCTGCGACCTACAGTCCCAACAAGGAGAGCTCTGCTGCGACCTACAGTCCCAACAAGGAGAGCTCTGCTGCGACCTACAGTCCCAACAAGGAGAGCTCTGCTGCGACCTACAGTCCCAACAAGGAGAGCTCTGCTGCGACCTACAGTCCCAACAAGGAGAGCTCTGCTGCGACCTACAGTCCCAACAAGGAGAGCTCTGCTGCGACCTACAGTCCCAACAAGGAGAGCTCTGCTGCGACCTACAGTCCCAACAAGGAGAGCTCTGCTGCGACCTACAGTCCCAACAAGGAGAGCTCTGCTGCGACCTACAGTCCCAACAAGGAGAGCTCTGCTGTGACCTACAGTCCCACAAGGAGAGCTCTGCTGCGACCTACAGTCCCACAAGGAGAGCTCTGCTGCGACCTATAGTCCCTCCAGATTTGATCTGCTGCAATCTACAGTCCCACAAGGAAGGCACTGCTGCAACCTGTAGTTCCACAAGGAAAGCTCTGCTGCGACTCAGTCTCACCAACAATTGGTTTACTGCACTCTGTAGCAGACAAGGCACTGCTAATGCAGCGACCTGCAGTGCCAATGAATGCACAGCTCTGCTGCGACCAATAGTCCCACGAGAGGCCACATTGTCACACTCTCGTGGCAGCTCTCAGAATACTCCACACCATTTGTGATGTCGCCAGTTGCACTGTGCATGCAACCTAGTAAACATAGGGGGGGAAAGAATAACTTTCTGCATCCTGCATTTGACTCCAAAAGGCTTCTAGACTGCTCAAAAGCTATGTAGGTGGTCTGGGAGGATGCACAGTTAAAGAAAAAAATTCCTTTTCCACCTAAGTGGAGGGACGGGTGATGGTGTTACTATAATAGTAACAGCAGGGATCACTCTAGGGCACCCACCAGTCTGCTGCAGGATCCCCCCTAGAGGAGGGGGTTCAATCTTCACCCATCGCAGACGGTAATGTCGCAAGGGTCTTCTGGGACCACTGAGCATCACTGCCCTGGACCTGTATAGCACTCTACCGGTTGTTGCCCAAGGTTCCATTCCACAGGGATCTGACCAGCAACGTAATGGGCTGTTCTTGCATGTCCAGAGCAGGGTCCAGGTAACACTCCTCTGAGTGTCGACAAGCTGTAAGCAAATTAATCTGGAAAAAGCTAGTCTTCTAATTACAGATGGAACCAATGAAAAGCTAGGTACCTTTTTGCTCAGCGCCTGCACAGACATGACCATCACCTAAAATTCTAGTAAAAGAACTAAAAGTAGTAGTAAACTCTTTAGTAATTTTACCTATAGGTAAGCTTATAATAAAACTTACCTGTAGGTACAATTAATATCTCTTAAATGTGCACCGTTTAGGAGAGATTAGCCCCTTTTCATAGCTCGCGCATGAGCTCTGAAGGCATGGCATGCCCATGCAGTTCCTTCAGAGAACTGTGCCGTGGCCCAGGAGTTCCGCATGCATGTGTGGGAATGACATCATCACGGCTCAGCCAGTCAGCTGGTCAGAGCTTGCGAACCCGGAAGGAAGACCGGGTGAAGATGGAAGCCCCGGGGAGCAGTGACAGCGCTCTGCTGGAAGACTTAATTTCAAGGCAAGATCTTCATAATGTGCTAGTATGCAATGCATACTAGCACATTATGCCTTTACCTTGTAGGGTTTTTTTTCCATTTTTGGATGCGGTTTACTACCGCTTGAAGCCTTGCCTAGCTGGGAGGAATTATGCCTGGGTGTAGATTTCTTGGCATTTTGCCACTGTCCAATTACCTGATGCCATGCCGGCAGCATAATACTATTGTCATGGATATGAAGAGTTCAACAATGTTTTTAAAACATTAACATATAAAGGTAAGTTTATGTACTTTAAAAGTGGTTGTAAACCTAAGGCAAAAAATATAAACAAAGTATATCCCTCTACAGCAGTGGTTCTCAACCTGTGGGTCACGACCCCTTTGGGGGTCGAACGACCCTTTCACAGGGGTCCCCTAAGACCATCAGAAAACACATATTTCCGATGTGTAAAGAGCAGCTACTGTGTAGAAAGCAGCTGCTGTGTTGAAAGCAGCTACTCTGTTAAAAGCAGCTACTGTGTTGAAAGCAGCAGTATTGGAGATAAAACGACACTCATGAATTATAATTACTGGGTAAATAATTTTATGGTTGGGGGTCACCACAACATGAGGAACTGTATTAAAGGGTCACGGCATTAGGAAGGTTGAGAACCACTGCTCTACAGTCTTCAATCCAGAGTGCTAAAACTGACGAGTTTTCCTGACACCAAGAGAAAAATGGTAACGGGAGGGCACACCCTGTGAGATCCTGTGTAAATTCTGAGAGATCCTGTGTAAATTCTGCACTTTAAAAGGATGTGGGGGAATGGCCGCTGTATATATACCGGTACAACCTATGCAGGATGATTGGTTTCTTCTCTGTGTATTACACAAGACCACTCACTTCACTGGGTATATGTAAAGATTTACAACCACTTTAAGTTGACTGTGGAGTACGGTAAATAGCATTACAGAAAATGTTTAATATTTTGGATGAAACAACCTGATATAAAAACTTTCCCGATTTCGGTAACTAGGGAACAAATATAAATTAGACAACCTTGCAGTTCTTAAAGCGGAGTTCCACCCAAAAGGGGAAGTTCCGCTTTAATGATTGGTACCCCGCTCCCTATTAAGGATTGGCACCTTTGGGGAGCGGGAACCCGAAATTGACAGGTACCCGCTCCCACTGCGATCGTAAGCGGTATTTGTCCTCCTACCCTCCCCCTCCCTGTAGTCTTGTGGGACACGTGACAGGTCCCAGAAGACGAAGGGGCAATTCAGGAACCGCAGCGCTACTCGCGCATGTGCAGTGGGCGCCCGGCTATGAAGCCGCAAGCTGTCACAGCCGGGTGCCCACACTGGAGATGCCGGCCTCCTGGAAAACAGGCTACGGCGGGGGCACCGCGGGACAGGTGAGTGGCTGTTTTTTGTACAGCCACTACAGTTTTTGTAGCTGCTGACCTTTATTTTTTTTACATGGTGAGTGGAATTCCGCTTTAAAAACCTATAAAAAGGTATGTACAAGTATATAGTCCAAAGCAATTAAAATGCACTTACGTCTCTGTATCAGATACCAAGGACTCATTGTTGCAAACATCATTAAAAGTATGAAGTTGATTCTATATAAAAGAACATCAATATTAAAGAAAAGCAAAACAAAATGAAATAGCTAACACAACAGAGAAAGACAGAAATTATGGGGAACACACCATATTAATTCAACAAATCATAGGGAAATGTTAGAACACAACTGAACCATGAAGTATCAGAAAGAAGAGCTATCTATATTACACATAGAAGGTAAAAGGGAGAATTCAGAAAGGCTGCCAAGGTCTCCAAGAGGTACGAGGCTCCATGCACACTAGTGTTTTTTTAAGTTCCTGCAAGCTGTTATCAGCATTTTTTTTCCTAGAAGCCAAATAGTAGTATCCTATGTGTCCATGCACACTATTTTAGTCTAGTAGCGTTTTCAAGCTTCAGCATTTAGACGCAGAAAATAAAAAGGTTTTTGTCGTTTTGGAAGCGTATTTCCAGCGGAAAAAAAAATACTAAATGCTCCTAAACACTACTAAAACTCTCCTAAACGGCTTTTTTCCCTATATGTACTGTAAAAACACTAATAAAATGCTAACACTCCTAAACACTATTAAAAACCACTAATACCAGCATTTTTTTAAAAACAAACTCTAGTGTGAATGGAGCTTAAAAGTGAAAAGCTGATTAATACCTACAGAAAATACAGGCAGTTTTCTGGAGATCAAGCCCAAAAAAACGGCAAACCTAATGCCTCTCCATCTCTGAGCTTTGCAATATTACAATACATTTTTATAATATGCATATTTTATAAACGTAAAAAAAAAAAAGAACCATCAATACAAAACAAATACACTGGTTTCTTAACTGAATTTTAAAGGTGTTTTAAAAGTGATTTTTTTTCAATCCTGTCTAATCAATAAAAATAAACACCAGATCGGTTTTTACTAAAAAAGGTTACCATGGAAATATGGCAAACACCTACCGTTATCTGACTCAAGCCAGCAAGCCTCATTGTTAGTGTGGGTGACATAAAATATTTGAAAGCCAAGTCAAGGCTCTCTTTATCAAAGCACAAAGCTGTGTCCAGAGGCTCTTTCACAGTGCTCCACATGAGGTCAGCCATGTTCCTAGCCGCACTCTGCCGCAGCTCCTGGTCAGACAGCTTGCACAAATACCTGGAAGAAAAGAAAATAGCACCTGTAAACTAAACATATCAGTCTAGAGGAGAAAAAAAACACCTCTGACAGAATCTAAACCTTGCTCATACTACTAATACAAATAATTTTTTTGCTTTCAAAGTCTAGTTTGAGAGTTTATTCCTTACACCAGCAATATATCTCTAAATTTCACTTGTTAACCTCATCAATGGGACCCACAGCTGCTAAATACCCCAGCACTGTCTACATCTCACTGGGTGAAATCACTGTACGGTCAACAATTTTCTACCTTGCTCCTTCCATCCAAAGTCAAAAGCAGCCCCAAAGTAACTTTATCAGATGAACTGACATGAAGTGTTTTAGGGTCAATTCACACATGCGCGTTGATCTGCGTTTTAGCGTAAAGGGCAGATCAACAGAAGGTCATCTGAAAAACAAAAATTCCCCAACGTGTCCTATTCACACTAACGCAGCATTGACCTGCGTTGCGCTAAAATGCAAGATGTATGCATTTTAGCACAGCACAACGGATATAAGCGGATGTCAACGCAATGCACAGGATACCCTGTGAAAACGCAGTGCGCTTCAAGGCGCACTAAAATGCATGTCAAGTGACATCAAAATGTATGCACATGACTAAAGTGGAAGAAAATGTAAATTTTCTATACATTTTAGCGCAAGTCACTGTGAATTGGCCCTAAGCCCTATGTACGGATTTGAACTGGATAGAACTACAGTGTCTAAAAGGCAAATCTTGGGCCTCTTTTACTTGGCCGATCGGGTCTGCCTATCAGTTTTTCAGGTGGACCTGATCAGAAGCTCCATTTAACCCTATGGGCCTACCCCTAGGTTCATTCAGGTCCGCTAAAAGAACAGCAAAGGACAATGTCCTTTTCCGTTTTAGCGGACCAGATCAGAGGTAGCCTAATGCAAACGGACAGTCAAGCTTATGTACACCCGGCTGCCCACAGAGCACAGCAAGGTCTGTCAGTGTCCACTCGGCAGAAACGGTGACATCTGTCCCGCTCTGCTCCGATCAACTTATAGATTGGAGCTGTTGCATATTAGAGCAGAGACTGAAAATGTTTGTCATCTACTAGTAGAAATATACAGTGATATACTTTCAAAAATCACTTATTAGGATATGTATAACATATTATCTTACCTTATAACATAGGTCCTAAAAGGTATAATATGCTGCATAACAGCAGGGATGTGTAACCATATTCTGATCTACAAAAGGAAAAAAAAAAACAAACCACAATTATTAACATGTAGTTGCCCTTTTCATGAACATGTATATTTTTCAAAGCTGACTAATGTATACCACTCAGCATTCACACACCAAAGCCTACATATCCAGTTACAGTGATGTTTACATGCTTCAAAACTATGGCACTCAGTCTACATTTATGATAAACAATAAAGTAAACTTTTATGTGAGCTTGGACACAATACATATGTGTTGGTGCAGACACTCCAAGTTCAATACCATCCCATATAATCTATGCAGATAGTAAGCTACCATTAAAGGCATAAACTCAGGCAAACCTGCTGACGTTAGTTTCAGATACAGATTGCAGCTATTAAAATTAAATTCCTTTATTGCTGGTTTGCTTTTTTAACATACAAAATGTTTACCACTAAATATGAGAAAGAACTCAGAATGCAAGCCGTCATAAAACGCAGTATTCTTTCACACATTGGCAACTTTGATTTCCAATGTTCCAAACATGTTAGAATAGCAACTTACATTGGACACAACGGTGATGAATGCATGAGCTATTAGAAAGGGAAGAGTCTCGGGGGTCCCATACTCAAAGCAATCCTTCATGAGAGAAAGGCCATTTTTCCCACAGAACAGACACACGTAACGGAGAAGGTGCAAGGGGACTTCCACGTCCTAAAAACAAAATTGAAAACAAAGAATTCATCACAAACAGATGTGTTGTGTTTATGTGCTCAATGCAGAATGGTGGTCATGAAAAGGGAAGCAGCAGTCTCAATTTCGGAGGAAACGTCAAAGTCTGTAAATCACACCCCAGTAGTTATAAATAATTCTTTCAGCCATTTATATGGATAATAATTTTTTATTCTATATAAAATAAATAAATAAATAAAAAAAACATCCTTGTTTCCACATGCTGAAGCAAGTAACTTCTCAGTTAAAAGGCAAGTACACTTTTAGTAAAAAATGTGTACTAGTCCACATTCCCTAGACTCCCGAACTGAACTAACCTAAAACCCCCCAACCATCTATTTATCTCAGCATAGCAGTCATGGCAGTCTCGCTGGTTTACATCTTCTGAGAGAAAATCTTTTTCCAAAATTGGTTATGCCAGCACCCAATGAGCCCCCCATTGACTTGAATTAGGATGTACTCAAAGCATCTCCACCAAAATTTATTCTGCTACATGTCTTTGCTAAAAAAAAAAAAAAAAAACCCAATACATGTAAATTAATTGGTTTACATGAAAGTTATAGTGCTTACAAAGCTACCAGTATAGATAATGGAACTTGGATTCTGTGCCTCTCCACTCTTCCTCCAGACTCTGGGACCTTGATTTCCAAATGAAATGCAAAATTTACTTTCATCCAAAAAAAGAACTTTGGGCCACTGAGCAGTAGTCCAACCCTTTTTCTCCTTAGCCTAGGTAAGACATTTCTGACGTTGTGTCTGGTTCAAGAGTGGCTTGACACAAGGAATGCAACAGTTGTAGCCCATGTCCTGGATACGTCTGTGTGTGGTGGGTCTTGATACACTGATACCAGCCGTAGTTTACTCTTTGTGAATCTCCCCCAAATTCTTGAATGGCCTTTGCTTCACAATCCTCTCAAGGCTATGGTTGTCCCTGTTGCTTGTACACCTTTTTCTGCCACACCTTTTCCTTACACTCAACTTTCCATTAATATGCTTGGATACAGCAGTCTGAACAGCCAGCTTCTTTAGCAATGACTTTTTGTGACTTACCTTCCTTGTGGAGGGTGTCAATGAATGTCTTCTGTACAGCTGTCAAGTCAGCAGTCTTCCCCATGATTGTGTAACCTCCTGAACCAGACCAAGGGACCATTTAAAAGCTCAGGAACCCTTTACAGGTGTTTTTAGTTAATTAGCTGATTAGAGTGTGACACCATGGGGTTTATTTACTAAACCTGGTTGACTCAGAATCTTGTCCACTTCTGCATAAAAACCAATCAGCTTCCAGGTTTTATTGCTGAAGCTTAACTGAACATGCTGAGGTTAGAAGCTGATTGGTTGCCATGCACAGGTGCCCAAGATTCTGAGTCAACCAGGTTTAGTAAATAAACCCCCATGAGTCTACCAATATTGAACGTCTTCACAATATTCAAATTTTCTGAGATACTGAATTTTGGGTTTTCACTAGCTGTAAGCCTTAACCATCAACATTAAAAGAAAGAAAAGCTTGAAATATATCGCTCTGTGTGTAATGAATCTATATAATATATGAGTTTCACTTTTTGATCTGAATTACTGAACTAAATTAACTTTTTGATGATATTCTAATTTATTTAAATGCACCCGTATATGAAATTTTATACACACAAAATTTTGCACAGTCAGCCTACACTGTAGCAGTAAAGTTACAGTGCTCGGCTGGCAATCGGTTAACGTCCAACTGCAGTTTCCCTCCTCACATTGAGAAGCACAGATCGGACCTAACAACTAGACTTAAAATGCACCTAGCAACATGTACTTTGTCCCACTTTCATAGAACAGTAAGAAAAAAAATTGATAAATCTTCTTTAATCACTGCATATATTAGATGTGCGACTACCAATCTACGAAGCATTACACAGTGGGGTTTATTTGCTAAAGCTGGTTCACTCAGAATCCCGTGCATGGTAGCCAATAAGCTTCTAACCTCAGCTTGTTCAATTAAGCTTTAGCAATAAAACCTGTACGCTGATTGGTTTCTATGCAGAATTGCACAAGATTCTGAGTGAACCGGCTTTAGTAAATAAACCCCCCAGAGTCTAAACTGTGTGATAATGCTACACTCTTACTATGCAGCCTGTTCCATCTTGCAATCCTTACCTTTGTTCCACTTTAGGCCAGTATCCTGACTGCTGACAAAAAACAAACAAACAAAAAAAAACCCATTCCTTGCAGGGTCCTGTGGAGCCACCCTTGTGTGTGCTCTCCTTGCCCAGACTATAGCAGTGTTCTCCTAACACTGTATGTGTCTATGCAAACGCACAGCCCTGAAGTCAAGGATGATGAGACAAATCCTCCCTCCTGTGGCGGTGATGTCCCTTATGACCTCTTCCCTGTGAAATACTCTGTGCAAGCACTGCCCAACCAGAAGATTGGAGAGTGCACAATACGTTCTGGAGAAGTCTGCCTGGAAACTTCAAAACTGCACATGCTCGGGCAGAAAGAATTACTGGGCAATATTTAAATTTTTGAGCTGAAAAAAAAATCTGAAAATTAATACAGCTAATATATGGAGAGTGACAGCTTTTTAAATCAAATCCATGGTATTGAAAATCACATGAACACAGACTTCACACATCTGTACAAATCTTCAGTTTTTCACACTTACATTCATGTCACAAAAGGCTCCTAAAAGATTGCTTTCTTGAGCTGAAATATCCTGGGAGAGCAAGAGAAAAAAAAACAAAACAAACAAAAAAACTTCAGAAGCGATGTGAAAAGCACATTAATATTAAGTGGGGTTAACATGAAAATAATTACAGCTCCTACGAACATATTTAGAATACATTTTATTTAATAATTTAAAGACCTAAAACACAACTTTTATAAAAGGAAACTGAAGAGGCAAAATTAACACAATGCCCATAAGACATCTTTAAGTAAAGTACTCCATATGACTGTCAGAAAACTGTCATAACATTTTAATTGCAGTAAAACATATAGGCTAATATCTAAGGACCAACATGGCCTGCAAATACAATATACTTTCAGATGCATTTCAAATGGGCCTGTATGAGGAGGGGAAAAAAGAAAAAAAAACAAAAAAAACACTGTACATGAGCCAATAAAGAATTATTCTAGAAGAAACAAGATGAAATGAGGCACTATTAAAGTTACTTGACATTATCAAGCCTTTAACCAATTTCCTTACAATGGAAAAGAGACAAAACATGCAACGCTGAGCCTGACTATCCAAAAATATTTTGTCTGGGTTCAACACTGACAAAGACACTCCAGAAAGTGGCCTTTCTGGCGATGAAGCCCAATAATAATGCTGGACAAAGACATTCTCTAGCAATGTGAACCATATTTCAATAAAATAAAGATAAAATGGCAACCTTCTGATGCCAAAACAGACCTGGCTCGTCAAGGCTTTGACTCCACTGTGGTGTCGGGCACACAACCATCAGTAGCAGATTCTTTAAGCCTCCGCTGGCTTGCCTTGTTCCCAAAGTGAATCCTGGTACCATCTTGAAGCACACGCACCAAGCCATCCACATTATTTAAATGAAAACTTAATTCATCAGACCAGACCACCTTCTTCCATTGCTTCGTGTTCCAGTTCTGATGCTCATGTGCCCATTGCAGGTGCTTTTGGCTGTAGACACACATCAACATGGGCACCCTAACCAGTCTGCAGCTATGCAGCTCCATATGTAAAAAAACTGTGGTGCGCTGTGTGTTCTGAAACATTTCTATCAAAACCAGCATTCACTTTTTCAGCAGCTTGAGTTACAGTAACTCTTCTATTGGATCGGTTGGCACAAGCCAGCCTTCGCTCCCCACGTTGACCAATGAGCCTTGGCTGCCCATGACCATGTCACCAGTTTGCCAGCTTTCCTTCCTTGGACCACTTTTGGTAGGTCCTGACCACTGCAGACCGAGAACATCCCACATGAGCTGCAGTTTTGGAAATGCTTTGACGCAGTTGTCTATTACAATTTGGCTCTTGTCACTCAAATCCTTACACTTGAGCATTTTTTCTGCTTTCACCACACATCCCATCCACTTTCAGGCGCCATTGTAACAAGATAATCAGTGTTGTTTACTTTACCAGTCAGTAGTCAATTTTATGGCTAATGGTTTTGGTTACCATGATAGATTAATTGGTATTTATGATCAAACGCTGGTTGAAAGTGGTTACAATTGCTAGAGAACTGTCATATTTGGCCACTCTGAAAGTCCTGACATGGCTGGTTGTTTCTCTGAAACTGCATTTTGGTTAAGTATTGCAATCTTGCAGATACTTGGGGATCCATTTCTAAATGTTTCCACACAAGATTAACACTTTTTTCTAACTGGAAGTCTGTAAAAACCTGGGTGAAAGTTGTGCAAATAATTTCTAAATAGACCTTAGCATATTTCTCATTACTAACTATGTAAACCTACTCTCACCTTCCTTTCAAACTCCTATACTAACTACATTGTGAAAAGAAGGTGCTTATACTTAACTGTTTTCAGGCTCAGTGCTCCAGTCCGGTCACATTATAAACTCCCAGCAGTGGCTTAAGGGAAGAGAAGGGACGGCCAACAACAGATGCCCTATAGTAAGCCTATGGGTGATGTGATTGCTCAGGCATTCCAGCCGTTGTCACTGCTCTCTCCTCTTCCCTGAGGTGGGGCACAGAGGAGATCATGTGAGAAGACTGGAGTGCTCTGAGAATAGGTAAGTATATGCATCTTCCTTTCACACGGTAGTTAGGAGTTAGGGGGGGGGCTGGAGCAGGTTTAGGCATACTTCGTAATAGCCTGGAATTCCACTGTAAAGTCTATCCTTACCTAAAACAGGTTTGTTCTTTAGTTTAGGATAGAGAAGGAAATAGTAAAACCCCATGTCATTTTATTGTTGTTGGTGTCTCTTCCTGTCCCTGAGACACAAGAGTAGAGAGGAAATCTCTTTAAAATAAGGGAACATCCCCTCCTAGGTGTAACTGGAACACATTCCACATGGAAGGATTTCCCCTCGTTTCTCTTGGTGAATGTAAAATTATAAAATTTCAATCCACTTACTGTCCAGTGAAACTCATCACTTGGACAAACAAAAGGTAAATCTACATTGTGTGGACATAAACAACAGTATAAACCTTACTGAACAGGGGTTCCAACATTTCCATATTCTTCACAAAACTAAGGAAAAAAAAAAAGTCTTGACCAGAGATACACTTTAAAATAATAGCTACATGCAGT